>NC_041406.2:121610251-121910251 GCF_900747795.2 Erpetoichthys calabaricus | reverse complement strand
ACATCACACGCATATAAGGAGCCTTGGCTTGAGCTAGGAGACCTTTCTGCTCGCAAACTGAGCCCCGTCAAGGTGGGGGATGGGACAGCAGGCTGCTTGCTGCTTGCGCTGATTGACGCATTTACAAAAGAAAAGAAGCTGCTGGTTGAGGTGTGAAGGGATTTAAGGTTGGCTGGGATTACGAGTTTTTTCGTAGGCTTCAGGAATTCTAGTTTTAAGTGGGTCATCTTCTATGTCAAAAAGTAACAGACCTGTCCAGCCAAAGATTCATTTAGCTGGAGAACAGAATAATCTACAGTCAAGATTTTATGATAAGATAGTTATCCAACAAAGTCTTTTGAAGTTTTTGATGAGTTTCCTTACAATTTGGATCTGTAATCAAATCAACTGGGTCAGTCAGAGAGATGTAAATAGTCCTTGTATTTGGTTATAAACCTCTTGTTTCTGTTTAAACCATTTTGCAATGTGTTAAATTTTAGCATCAGTTTAACTCCCTATTCCTTTCTCTCCTGTTGTGTGTTGAAATTGCCTATAAGCACTGTGACTTTAAAATCCTTCTCACAGGGTCCGTTGCTGCTGAAGTGAGCTCCTACAGGAACATCTCTATTGCCATGCTTAATGTGGAAACTGTGTGAATTCATTATTTGGCTGAGTGTTTGTCCAGTTTCCCCTCCATAGAGTGCAGTGTTAGGACATTTTCATACACAGAATCCCTTTATACAATGTTCTTGTTGGCAGTGTGGTATAACTACACAATTTATATTATAAATGTTACCACACGTTACATCTTTTCTGTAGGCAGGGTGATATCCCATTTTCTGTTGGTTCACTCAGGGACCTTTGGTGGTTGTCTGCTTGCCAGGAGGGGAGGTTATGGGAATAAATAATTTACAATAAAACTACAGTACGCAGTTTTTATATCCGGGAAATCATTAGTGAGGATTCTTGATTTATTTTTAATAGATAAAGTAGTTGAACAAGTAATAGTCCTAATGCCAGAACTGCAAAAATATAATAAACCAATGTCAGGTGAATTTTAAATTCAGCTTTCTTTAGCAGTAAAGAGTTTAATTCATACCTTGTGCCAGGGATCAACAGGTCATGCTCCAGATTTGCCACACAAAGGTGAGTTTCATTTAAAGTTGAGAGGTGAGATCAAGTTCAAGGATTTTTTTGCCTGCATGCATGACCTAAATTATTAGTTTATCCAATAGTGAAGTCACAAATAAAACCTTTTACAACCATCCACACATAAACACAGTCAACAAGAAACTTAAGAGTTTATATTATACAGTAATCCCTCGCTATATCGCGCTTCGCCTTTCGCGGCTTCACTCTATCGCGGATTTTATATGTAAGCATATTTAAATATATATCGCAGATTTTTTGCTGGTTCGCGGATTTCTGCGGACAATGGGTCTTTTCATTTCTGGTACATGCTTCCTCAGTTGGTTTGCCCAGTTGATTTCATACAAGGGACACTATTGGCAGATGGCTGAGAAGCTACCCAACTTACTTCTCTCTCTCTCTCTCTTGCGCTGACTTTCTCTGATCCTGACTTAGGGGGATTGAGCAGGGGGGCTGTTCGCACACCTAGACGATACGGACGCTCGTCTAAAAATGCTGAAAGATTATCTTCACGTTGCTACCTTCTGTGCAGCTGCTTCATGAAGCGACATGCTGCACAGTGCTTCACATACTTAAAAGCTTGAAGGGCACGTATTGATTTTTGATTGTTTGTTTTTCTCTGTCTCTCTCTCTCTCTTTCTCTGCTCCTGACGGAGGGGGTGTGAGCTGCCGCCTTCAACAGCTTTGTGCCGCGGTGCTTCGAATATTTAAAAGCCAAACAGCCCTATTGATTTGTTTGCTTTCCTCTTTCTTTCTGACAGTCTCTGCTCCAGACCCGCACTCCTTTGAAGAGGAAGATATGTTTGCATTCTTTTAATTGTGAGATGGAACTGTCATCTCTGTCTTGTCATGGAGCACAGTTTAAACTTTTGAAAAAGAGACAAATGTTTGTTTGCAGTGTTTGAATAACGTTCCTGTCTCTCTACAACCTCCTGTGTTTCTGTGCAAATCTGTGACCCAAGCATGACGATATAAAAATGACCATATAAACATATGGTTTCTACTTCGCGGATTTTCACCTTTCGCGGGGAGGTCTGGAACGCAACCCCCGCAATGGAGGAGGGATTACTGTATTATATATATTATATTAGAGTTATATTATATCCTATCTTATTGATAGTTATTGCCAATTTGAAATCAGTAAAAAATGGAAATTCGCTGGCCTTCATAGTACTGGCTAATCATCTTCCTCACCACCTTCAAAACAACCTGGCAGTTGGTAAAGTGGAAGAACATTAATATCAATGGCTACATCCAGGATGAATTATAATTAGTTGTATAGATCCTAAAACTGCTCTGCAGTAAGTGTATAATTTTGAAAAGCTAGAAACAAAGTTGGTCAGTGCATATTCAGAAATTCAATGTCATTCCCACTTTCAGCATTTTCTTTAATTCTCAAGATGCAAATATTGGTTTTGTGATTTATATCTTTTGAGTCCTGTAAACTTAGCACTTAAAGCAGCCACCCAACTATCTAGTGAATAATTTGCTTATCTTTATGGTAGACACATTTCAGCAGCATTTTAAACTAAATTTGAACTTCTTGTATGCTGTTTTGAAGAGTGCTGAACTTAGTCTGGAAGCTTTGCTGTAAGGAGTCACACATTGCAAACAGCTGCTCAACCACAACTTTTTTCAAATCATCAAAGAGATACTCCATATTTGATCAGTTAGCATAGTCTGGCTCTGTGCACAAAGACTTCTTCACAGAGCTGGAGACTTTCTCGAAACAAATGCCATCTTCAGATTTCAAAATGTGATAAGAAATTTTGATACAAAAATTATGTAATATGAGTAGAATGAGGACTATAAAATGAGGAAAAACTGTGTATGACCTGTCTCAACACACTACCATTAGCCACCAAAGGTCACATGATCTCCCAGGAGCTACAAGTTTTTGATGTTTTATACTCTATTTGCTAATTTCTGTTCTCCCTATGTTTTTCCCTCTCTTGAGTCTAGTTATTAAATAAAATCTACTACTTTTATATATCAAGGCAACCTTTGCTTTACTGTTGAAGCCAGCTACTTTTCAGTAGCTATTTTATATTTGTCAGTCTGTGTATAAGGTGTGTTGGTGTAAAGATGTCTTCTGAGAAGGGTGCTATGAAAGAATGCACTGTTTAGAGAAAACCACTATTGCGACTATTCATGCATGATCTCTGCACCTGGTAAATAGTCTTGGGGTATCTCATTATAAATTACTGTTTATCTCAAAATGTCTCCATTACGTCATTACTAATTACTTTACTTTTATGTTAATCTATGTTTCACAAAAAAGTCTTGGTAAAAAATAAAACAGACTTAAAAACTCAGACATCTGCAAGCATGAAGTCAGTAAATGGTAAAATTACTGCTATTGTAGTGGTGAGCAAGCGAAAGTACTTATTAATCATGTGGTATCAGCTACCTGCAGTCTTTACTGTGTAATACAATCATTATGCCCATGTCTCCGCATCTCCCCTATTCTCCCATCTCATTTTTCTTGACACTATCAAAAAGGAATATGGCAATCAAAAATAAAACATTTACAAAGATTCATGTACCTGACCTGTATATAGAGGTCACTGGAAAAATCAAAACGTATGGTAGGATATGCTGCTGCATTTTACAATACATGTCCCTTACATTATTTTTATTAGATTAAGCATTGAAGAGTTTATTGCCTCTCCAAATCTAAATAATTTTGAGGTCTTTGATCACAAAGAACAAAATAATAATGCAAATAATGTTTATTTATAAAGATTCTCAGAAACACACTGTGATTCACCTTGCTCCATCTCTGTTAAACTAGAATTGAATTCTACCCATTATTCATATTCTTTTGATGTGTTGTAAAACTGAAATGTTATATTATTTCAAAGAAAAAATCAAAATCTTTATTTCTTGATGAAGACAAAGCTGATGTCAATACATTTCTGAAGTAATATAAACTATCATATAATGTAAAATAACTTGTATTTCATGAATAATGAAACTCTAGTTAAGTCAGTAAATGTAATGTGATTTGAACAATTTACACTACTTCATTAGAGAATAATATAATTAGATTACAGTAACACATTACGTCCTTTTGTGTTATCCACAGCTCTGCCTTGGAATTTATGTTGGTTTGTTGGCATAAATTACACTTGTTTCTAGGTATAGAGAACTGACATTAAATCAATCTTAACTGCAGTGTCATTATGTTCAGGTATGCCTGTGCTTCATTAAGTCATGTTATATAGTAATAGTCATTTAGTCTGTGTAAAACATTATTGTATATATTCCACAATTCATTGCAGTATTGTGTAAGCTGTATTGCATTCACGCTTATTGTACAGTATGCATTATGACATTATTTTACTGTAATGAACTGTACTGTATGCATGTACTGTATTATTTTACTGTATTGAACTGTACTGTATGCATGTATTGTATTATTTTACTGTATTGAACTGTGCTGTATGCATGCACTGTATTTTTTTGCTATATTGAACTGTACTGTATGCATGTACTGTAAACCTTTTTTTCCATTCCAGAGAATGATGAAGATGGAATCCAGTGCCGGTAAGACTGTGTTTTTGTGGATACAGCAGGTTTTTAACTTGACCAAGGAGATGTGGTTGAAATTTCATCGGTTGCAAATCTTTTTTTTTTTTTTTTTTTAATATTTTTCTTTTATTAATTTTCATTGTAATCATTCCATACAAACAGATCAATTTTTAACCCAACAAAATTGAAGACAAATCAAACCCCACCCCTAAGAAGGAGAGCTTAGCTAAAGGAAAATTGCTTAAGGCTTTTTAATAAGGCAACATTAAACAAAGGAAAGGGAGAAGTAAATATATATGTAAATAAGAGATGGAGAAGGGAGTTAACTGCGGTAATAGTTATTTCTCTTATTCTAAAATAATATTGATTAAATCCTGCCAGGTTTTGAAAAAATTTTGTACAGATCCTCTAACTGAGAATTTGATTTTTTCCAATTTCAAATAATATAAAACATCGGTTTCCCACTGACTTATAAGAGGAGAATTAGGATTCTTTCAATTTAACAAAATAAGTCTGCGTGCCAAAAGTGTAGTGAATGCAATCACCGTTTGCTTGTCCTTCTCCAATTCAAGTCCATCTGGAAGAACACCGAACACAGCTGTTAATGGGTTAGGAGGGATTGTGATACCAAGGCTGTCTGAAAGGCACTTAAAAATTTTTGTCCAAAATGATGTTAGTTTGGTGCATGCCCAAAACATGTGACCCAGTGACGCAGGAGCTTGGTTGCAGCGTTCGCAGGTTGGATCCTGCCCTGGAAACATTTTGGACAGTTTTAAGCGAGACAGATGAGCTCGATATATAATTTTTAGTTGAATAATTCTATGCTTTGCGCATATAGAACTTGAGTGAATTCTCTGCTTTGCTACCTTCCACTCCTTTTCTGATATATTGATTAGGAGATCTTCCTTCCCAATGTCCTCTTGGATCTTTGAAAGGTAGGGACTCTAATAAGATTTTATATATTGCGGAAATAGTGTTTAATTCCTCGAAATTGAGCAGTATTTTTTCCAGCATTGTTTAGGGTGCAAGGTGGGGGAAATCGGGCAATTTCTGTTTAACAAAATTTCTAATTTGAAGATAGTAAAAGAAATGTGTAGCTGGGAGGTTGAATTTTGAACGCAATTGTTCAAACAAGATGTAAATATGTTGTCTATATAAAATCGGTTGCAAATCTACAGTAGAGGTCCCAAGATAGCATGGTGGAAATATCACAAATTGTGCCATTAGGACAAAATGGGGTTATACCAAAGTTATATTGTCGTTAGGGCCTATAATGCAGCTCACTTCCTGGTGTTCCTTGATGGGCTTGCAGAGCGATTAATGGTGGGAAAAGCAATACAGTTGGAAAATTTTGTCATCATATCGGACAATGTGCAATTCAATCATAGTGTAGCAGTTCAGGAGTGGTTCCAAGCTAATTCAAGGATTTCAATGGTGCATCTTCCCCCATATTCCCGATTTCTCAATGGCATCAATGAGTTTTTTCAGCATGGCGGCATACTCCATATCCTCAGAACTATTAAATGTTCTATTGATTGTTTTTTTTCTTTTTTTTGTATCAAGACTAAAATATTACTTGTGATTACTTAAGATTAGACTTACTGCTTTGGAAAAGATGTTTTTTCTTTTTAGATATCATATATGTCATGTTGTTCACTTTATGAAGAATTAAGTGAATGCAATTAATTTTCACCATGCACTTGCTGTTTGGTAAATGGAAACACAGTTTTGTTGTTTGTGTCAGTTGTTCTCAAAACTTCTTCTTTTTATTTCTGCTGCTCCCGTTAGGGGTTGCCACAGTGGATGATCTTCTTCCATATCTTTCTGTCTTCTGCATCTTGTTCTGTTACACCCATCACCTGCATGTCCTCTCTCACCACATCCATAAACTTCTTCTTAGGCCTTCCTCTTTTCCTCTGACCTGGCAGCTCTATCCTTAACATCCTTCTCCCAATATATCCAACATCTCTCCTCTGGACATGACCAAACCAGCGTAATCTCGCCTCTCTGACTTTGTCTCCCAACCGTCCAACTTCAGCTGACCTAATGAACTCATTTCTAATCCTATCCATCCTCATCACACCCAGTGCAAATCTTAGCAATTTTAACTCTGCTACATCCAGTTCTGTCTCCTGCTTTGTTGTCAGTGCCACTGTCTCCAACCCATATAACATAGCTGGTCTCACTGCAATCCTGTAGACCTTCCCTTTCACTCTTGCGATACCTGTCTGTCACAAATTACTCCTGATACTCTTCTCCACCCATTCCACCCTGCCTGCACTCTCTTTTTCACCTCTCTTCCACACTCCCCATTACTCTGTACTGTTGATCCCAAGTATTAAAACTCATCCACTTTCGGCAGCTCTACTCCCTGCATCCTCACCATTCCACTGACCTCCCTCTCATTTACACACATTTATTCTGTCTTGTTCCTACTGAGCATATCTCCAGAGCATATCTCCACCTCTCCAGGGTCTCCTCAACCTGCTCACTACTATCGCTACAGATTAAAATGTCATCAGCAAGCATCATAGTCCACGGGGACTCCTGTCTAATCTCGTCTGTCAATCTGTCCATCACCATTGCAAATAAGAAAGGGCTCAGAGCCGATCCCTGATGTAATCCCACCTCCACCTTGAATGCATCCGTCACTCCTACTGCAGACTTCACCACTGTCACACTTGCTTCGTACATATCCTGTACAACTCTTACATACTTAACTGCCACTCCCGAGTTCCTCATACAATACCACAGCTCCTCTAGAGGCACCCTGTCATATGCTTTCTCCAGGTCCACAAAGATGCAATACAACTCCTTCTGGTCTTCTCTATACTTCTCCATCAACATCCTCAGAGCAAACATCGCATCTGACCTAGACCCACACATACTAAATAATTATAGGCCTATTTCAAATTTACCGTTTCTCTCTAAAATACTAGATAAAGTAGTCGCCAATCAGCTTCAGTCACACCTTACGCATTACAATTTATTTGAAAAATTCCAGTCTGGTTTCTGCACTGGTCATAGTACAGAAACGGCACTAACGCGGGTTGTAAACGACATTCTGATATCCTCTGATGAAGGAAACTCCATTGTAATTATGTTGTTGGACTTAAGTGCAGCATTTGACACCAGCGACCATTCTATTTTACTGCACAGGCTAGAAAATGATGTTGGGCTTACAGGCACCATGTTGGCTTGGATTAGTTCCTATTTATCAAATCGATTCCAATATGTACAGAAATGTGCTGACAGTACTCCATCATTATACACAGAAGTTCAATATGGTGTCCCGCAGGGCTCAGTATTGGGACCTTAATAATAATAATAATAATACATTTTATTTATATAGCGCCTTTCCCATGCTCAAGGCACTTACAGAATATAAGAAAGAACGGCAGGGTATACAGTATATAGCATTGTACAAACCAGATAAATAAATAAAGAAGATTACGACAGTGAATTCAGAGAAAACAAAAAAAAAAGCCTAACAGACAACATAATTGATGGTCTCGCACACACACATACAGGTTACATAAGCATCTTGACAGAGAAGTAAACTGAGAGAAGTGTAATAAAGTCAAGTAGAGCTAAAAGCCATGCAGTTCGAGTCAGCTGTATCCACGAACTATACGTGCAATAAAGGAAATAAAACAAGCGTAAGAAAGTGTAGAATTAAGGCGAATTTTGCGAAAAGTGCTGCTAACAGGGAGGAGCGGCACCAACATTCATGCACCAGCGTCCCCTCACCTGAACCTGAAATTCCTTTACTGTTTTCACTTTACATGCTTCCACTGGGATCTCTCATTAGGAAACATAACATTAATTTTCACTTGTATGCAGATGACACCCAGTTATACCTTTCATTTAAATCAAATGAAGTTTCTCTGATGTTGTCTTTAATTAGTTGTGTTAGTGAATTAAAGGAGTGAATGAATGAGAACTACTTGTCTTTAAATACAGATAAAACAAAGATGTTAATTGTTGGAGGGAATGACGCTGATCACAACAATATTTTGTCATCATTTAACTCAGTTGGAATTCCCATTAATTTTACTGAATCAGCCCGCAATCTAGAAGTTATCTTTGACTCTAGCATGTCATTTAAAGCGCATATTACAAAGTTGTCCAAAACATGTTTCTTCCATCTTAAAAATGTTAGGAAATTAAGGCGCTTTCTAAATAAATAGGATTCTGAGAAATTAATTCATGCATTTATTTCTAGTAGGATTGACTACTGCAATGCGGTGTTCATTGGATGTTCAAACGGTTCTCTATACAGGCTCCAGTTAATCCAAAATGCCGCTTCAAGAATTATTAAAAGAACAAGAGAATACGAACACATAACTCCAGTTCTTAAATCCTTACACTGACTCCCGGTTAAGTTTAGGGCAGATTTCAAAATCCTCCTTTTAACATATAAAGCATTAAAAGGCCAAGGTCCGGCTTACTTGTCTGAACTTATCATGACTTACAAACCAGAGCGCACATTAAGATCTCAAGATGCCGGTCTGCTTATGATTCCAAGGATTAATAAAATAACAATGGGAGGTCGAGCTTTTAGTTACAGGGCCCCTAAACTGTGGAATGGTCTGCCTGCTACTGTAAGAGATGCCCCTTCGGTCTCAGCTTTTAAATCCCGGCTGAAGACTCACTACTTCAGTTTAGCATATCCTGACTACAGCTGCTGATTAACTGTACAGACTGCATCTCTGTTGTTAGTCATTAGCACTAAAACATAAGTAACATGATAGATATAATTGGATACTAACCCTCACCTATTCTGTTTCTCTTCTCGGTACTCATATGTGTTTTGCCTGCCTAAGGCAAAGTCATCCCTGATGGAGGATCGCAGGAATCGACGGGTCCTTTCATCGGATTGGCTGGTCCACCGCTGTTTCAGCCATGGTGGAATGTCCAAATGGGGGAGGCAGCTTGATGGATGAGGTCTCCAGGACTCTAAACATATCCAAATCTTATTATGTGATATCATCTACTGTTAAATTCTGCTCCATACTTGTAAAATTTTTATTTTTATACTGTATTGAGGATTTGTTCTGTTCTGTGTATTGTATTGTATTGTATTGTATTAACCCCCTTCTTTTGACACCCACTGCACGGCCAACCTACCTGGAAAGGGGTCTCTCTTTGAACTGCCTTTCCCATGGTTTCTTCCATTTTTCCCTACAAGGTTTTTTTTTGGGGGGAGTTTTTCCTTGTCTTCTTAGAGAGTCAAGCCTGGGGGGCTGTCAAGAGGCAGGGCCTGTTAAAGCCCATTGTGGCACTTCTTGTGTGATTTTGGGCTATACAAAAATAAATTGTATTGTATTATATTGTATCTGTGGTGCTCTTTCTTGCCATGAAACCATATTGCTGCTCACTAATCATCACCTCACTTCTTAACCTAGCTTCCACTACTCTTTCCCATAACTTCATGCTGTGGTTCATCAATTTTATGCCCCTGTAGTTAATACAGTCCTGCACATCCCCCTTATTATTAAATATCGGCACCAGTACACTTCTTCTCCACTCCTCAGGCATCCTCTCACTTTCCAAGATTCCATTAAACAATCTGGTTAAAAACTCCACTGCCATCTCTCCTAAACGCCTCCATGCTGCCACAGGTATGCCATCTGGACCAATGGCCTTTCCATTTTTCTTCCTCTTTATAGCTGTCCTTACTTCTTCCTTGCTAATCCTTTGTATTCCCTGATTCACTATCCCCACATCATCCAACCTTCTCTCTCTCGTTCTCTTCATTCATCAACCTCTCAAAATACTCTTTCCATCTGCTCAGCACGCTCTCCTCGCTAGTGAGTATGTTTCCATCTTTATCCTTTATCACCCTAACCTGCTGCACATCTTTCCCAGCTCAATCCTTCTGTCTAGCCAATCGGTACAGGTCCTTTTCTCCCTCCTTTGTGTTCAACCTCTCATATAACTCATCATATACCTTTTCTTTAGCCTTCACCACCTCTCTCTTCACTTTGCGCCTTATCTCCTTGTACTCTTGTCTACTTTCTGCATCTCCCTGACTATTCCACTTCTTCTTCGCCATCCTCTTCCTCTGTATACTCTCTTGTACTCCCCCATTCCACCACGAGGTTTTCTTTTCCTCCTTACTCTGTCCATATGTCTCGCCAAGCACCCTTCATGCTGTCACCCTTACTACATCTGCTGTAGTTGCCCAACATGTCTGGTAACTCGTCACTGACACACAGTGCCTGTCTCACCTCCTCCCTAAACTTAACCTTGCAGTCTTCCCTTTTCAACTTTCACCATTTGATCCTTGGCTCTGCCCTCACTCTCTTCCTCTTCTTGATCTCCAATGTCATCCTACAGACCACCATCCTATGCTGCTTAACTACACCTTCCCCTGCCACCACTTTGCAGTCTTCAATCTCCTTCAGATTGACTCTTCTGCATTGGATGTAATCCACCTGTGAGCATCTTCCTCCACTCTTGTGCGTCACCCTATGTTTCTCCCTCTTCTTAAAATACGTATTCACCACAGCCATGTCCATCCTTCTGGCCTTCTTCATTCCTCTCCTTGACACCATACATACCCCGTCACCTCCTCATCTCCTCTGTTCCCTTCACCAACATGTCTATTGAAATTCGCTCCAATCACCACTTTCTGTCCCCTGGGTACACTGTTCATCACTTCATCCAACTCACTCCAAAAATCTTCTTTCTCATCCATCACACACCCAACTTGTGGGGCATATGCACTAACAACATTCATCATCACACCTCCAATTTCCAGCTTCATAATCATTACTCTGTCTGACACTATTTTCACCTCCAAAACACTCTTGACATACTGTTCCTTCACAATAACCCCTACCCCATTTCTCCTCCCATCCACACCATGACAGAAGAATTTGAATCCACCTCCGATCCACCTTTCCTTACTCCCCTTCCATTTAGTCTCTTGCACGCACAATATATCAACCTTCCTTCTCTCCATCATATCTGCTAACTCTCTCCCCTTACCAGTCATACTGCCAACATTCAAAGTTCCTACCCTCAGTTCTACTCTCTTTACCTTCCTCCTCTCCTCTTACCTCCGGACACATCTCCCCCCTCTTCTTCTCCTTCTTTGGCCATGTTGTTCTCAAAACATGCACTATTATTTCTAAAATGCATCTGAACAATGGAGAAAAAAGGTAGAAGATTTATCTAAACAAATTTACATGTTCTCAAAACACTGAATATGGGGGTCTAAACTAATTAAGAAGTTGCACTAAATCAATTGTAAATCACCAGATTAATACAAAAAAACAAAAATGCAAATGCAATTATCTTAAACAGATGGAAAATTTCTAATCTTTGAGCACATCTCTCATTTGTATCTGATCTCTTATCATCATTTGATCATATTCTGCTTTGAAGAGATTGTCAGCATCTTATTTACCTAATTATGCAGTTAAACAAATGTTGCTTGCCAATTAGTTCACCTAATTGTCAGCTTGCTATTTACTATAAAAGGAGCCATGTGTAGAACATTCCCACCTAAGATGTGTGCGGTGAGAATGTTGGAACAATGGAAAAGAAAACCAAAACACTAGAAGGGAGAAGCAGATGGTAGATGAGTTTGCAAAGCAAAACATATGGTAGAGGAGAAGGGGCAGGTAGGGAAGTGGGTGCAGGGAGAGAGACAGGGGCAGGTAGAGGATTGTGTGCAACTATAGGAGAAGGGGCAAATGGAGGAGTGGGTGCAGGTTAGGGAATAAGAGTAAGAAGAGGTACAGGACATTCAAAACATCTCTCAAATGAATTGATAGCAATTCTTATAGATCATGTGTTCGACCATGGTTTGTTCCTGAGAGAGGCTGAGCAAAGAGTACAACCTCAAGTGTGCAGATCAACAGTGGTTTCAGTCATTCACATACAGTATTTCAGGGATAAAACAGGTATGTTTCCTTTACTGCTTCTGTGGGTCTGAATGTTCAGGACAAAACATTTTGTTTGAATTGCTATACAGAAGTGGAAATTAATGATATAACTTTTAATGCAAATTTACTGTACTTTCACATTTCTCACTTAGAACAGAACAAAAGGCTGCAGTCAGGGGAAGACATTAAATGTTTACAGAGGACCAAGTTAATGCAATCCTTGACTTGGCTGTTCAAAAAAATAGCCTCAATGTTATTCTAATAATAACTGAAGCAATCACAATTTACAAGAGATGACTTCTGTTGGGTGGCACGGTGGCGCAGTGGTAGCGCTGTTGCCTCGCAGTACAGAGACCCGGGTTCGCTTCCCAGGTCCTCCCTGCGTGGAGTTTGCATGTTCTCCCCATGTCTGCGTGGGTTTCCTCTGGGTGCTCCGGTTTCCTCCCACAGTCCAAAGACATGCAGGTTAGGTGGATTGGCGATTCTAAATTGGCCTTAGTGTGTGCTTGGTGTGTGGGTGTGTTTGTGTGTGTCCTGCAGTGGGTTGGCACCCTGCCCAGGATTGGTTCCTGCCTTGTACCCTGTGTTGGCTGGGATTGGCTCCAGCAGACCCCCGTGACCCTGTATTCGGATTCAGCAGGTTGGACAATGAATGGATTGATGGTGGCTGGGATTGGCTCCAGCAGACCCCTGTGACCCTGTATTCGGATTCAGCAGGTTGGACAATGAATGGATTGATGGTGGCTGGGATTGGCTCCAGCAGACCCCTGTGACCCTGTATTCGGATTCAGCAGGTTGGACAATGAATGGATTGATGGATGACTTCTGTTGTCACAACAGCATCTACTTCTATATGGTAAAAGACACTATGCTTTGAACATTGCAAACTGTCATCAGTAGCATACCACCCAAACAAGGGAAGGAGAGAGTTTATTAATGAAACTTCTCTTTAGAGACTAGACATCATGTTTGAAGTGGAGAAAGAGTGAGTAGGAAAAAATGATAACAAAGATTAAAATTAAAAATACAACTTTGGTTATGCTTGTTTTGTGTTCTCTAAAAGTACACTGATTCATAGTACAGCATAGCAAAATGTAAACTGTATTTGTTTCCTATTCTATCTCTGTTTAAGAGGGGGTTTCAGAGGAGCGACTGTGTTTCCTTGGGGTACTTCAGCCCCTCTCTTCACAACGCGAGCAGCAGAGACGCAAAATGTCTGGCGCTTAGCGCAGGTCGGGGAGGTTGGTGAGCGAAGTGAGCAAGGAGCGAATCCCCTAGTAGAATATAATAACATATATTGAAATGTCCTTTCTTAGCTGGTACTTACTAGCCTATATGTACAATCCTGCCAAATTTCAGCTTTTTAACTAAACAGGATATAGTATTTTTGTTTATGAGTGACTGAGTGACTCAGTGAGTGAATTAGTCAACTTTGTATTATATATACAGTTATGCAGGTCACTGGAATATATATGTACAATGTACAGGTCATTTGAATTGAGGCATCGTGATTCTGGGGGGTGGTTTGGTGTGAGACACCAGTATACATACTTTAACTACTGGTACAGAATAGCACAAACAAATCTTCACATCTTTAGCAGCCATTCACCAGGTCCATATAAGACAGTGCTCCTCAATCAGTGGATTGTGGTACCAGTGGGTCACAGGGTTTTGTTATTGGCCTTTGAGTGGGTTGAGGTAGGTCACCCAGCCAGTGTTTCTCAACCACTGGGTCACAGCCTGGCTTGCCACTGGTGGGTCACTGGTTGCCATCATTGGTTCACAAAGGGGTTGCAAATGGATCAGAATGGCTTGCCTAAGCAATCAGAAGTGTTGCACAATATATTTCCACCATTATAATGAGTTTGCTTCACCATGGGGGACCCTGATCAAGCTTGTTTCACAAAGGGGTGGTTTGCAATTGCTGCTAGTGGGTCAACAAAGAATTTAAAAGCCAAAATTGGGTTGTGGGAACATAAAGGTTGAGAGACACTGGTGAAAGGGAAGACAGTGTGAGCTCAATATAAGAATTTGCCACATGGAGTGGGGCAGAGGAAAATAAACCTTAAAGGGCCCTGCAAGAGTCAGAAAACATATGAGACCCTTTGAAATAATAATAATAATAATAATAGTAATAGTACTGCGGTGGGCTGGTGCCCTGCCTGGGGTTTGTTTCCTGCCTTGAGCCCTGTGTCAGCTGGGATTGGCTCCAGCAGATCCCCCGTGACCCTGTAGTTAGGATATAGCGGGTTGGATAATGGATGGATGGATAGATAATAATAATAATAATAATAATAACAATAATAATAACAATAATAATAATAATAATAATGACAGTGGCGCAGTGGCAGCGCTGCTGCCTCGCAGTACGGAGACCTGGGTTCACTTCCCGGGTCCTCCCTGCATGGAGTTTGCATGTTCTCCCCGTGTCTGTATGGGTTTCCTCCGGGTGCTCCAGTTTCTTCCCACAGTCCAAAGACATGCAGGTTAGGTGGATTGGCGATTCTAAATTGGCCCTAGTGTGTGCTTGGTGTGTGGGTGTGTGTGTGTCTGTCCTGCAGTGGGTTGGCGCCTTGCCCGGGATTGGTTCCTGCCTTGCGCCCTGTGTTGGCTGGGATTGGCTCCAGCAGACCCCCGTGACCCTGTGTTCGGATTCAGCGGGTTGGAAAATGGATGGATGGATGGATTATTACTATGGCTGGTTTTGGCAATTTCGAGAACATTATTACCCTATTGTTTTCTTATGGCCATTAGCCATAAATATGAATAGCCTCAACATGGTTGGCCGTAAATTAGCACGAGAATGTATATGGATAACATAGAGGCAATCTCCTCAAGTTGCACTTTAGTCACGACAACATTTTCATGTAACTTTTTTTTTTGAACAATACAAAAAAGGTAGAAAAAAAACCTTAAGAATCACACACATTTAGTGCCTTATTTAAATGCACTTTTAAAAATAGTAAGAAATATTTTATTTTTTTCAAATTTGACATAACGCAGTTTGCAGCACCTTGGTACACTGCAAGAATCCCTCAGAGAATCAAAATGGCGCATGCCAGGCCATTATATTGCCATTCATTTTCCAGATATCTATCCTGAATCTGCTCAATTAATAAAATTTCAGCCATCAGACAGAACAATTTTTATAAATCAAATATAAGCATTTAGGGGGTCCTGGCTTCTGATTGGGCCCACCCCGCCCCCTATAGCTTCACCCCTGCTGTTGAATGTGCCTCCCAGAAAATTACACGTTTTAAGCTTGATACTGAGTAACTGAAAACACGATGGAACTGGAGAAAATTCCATCAAAATTAAGTGGCAATACATTAATCTAAAATGCTGGTTAGCTCTATGTTTTTCCCACTAGTCTGCAAAGTCATTTACAATAATGAAGACAGCTTTACAGTAATCCCTCCTCCACCGCAGGGGTTGCATTCCAGAGCCACCCGCGAAATAAGAAAATCCGCGAAGTAGAAACCATATGTTTATATGGTTATTTTTATATTGTCATGCTTGGGTCACATATTTGCGCAGAAACACAGGAGGTTGTAGAGAGACAGGAACGTTATTCAAACACTGCAAACAAACATTTGTCTCTTTTTCAAAAGTTTAAACTGTGCTCCATGACAAGACAGAGATGACAGTTCTGTCTCACAATTAAAAGAATGCAAACATATCTTCCTCTTCAAAGGAAACAGAGAGGAAAGCAAACAAATCAATAGGGCTGTTTGTTTTTAAGTATGCGAAGCACCGCCGGTACAAAGCTGTTGAAGGCGGCAGCTCACACCCCCTCCGTCAGGAGCAGGGAGGAGAGAGAGAGAGAGAGAGAGAGAGAGAGAGAGAGAGAGAGAGAGAGAGAGAGAGAGAGAGAGAGAGAGAGAGAGAGAGAGAGAGAGAGAGAGAGAGAGAGAGCCAGAGAAAAACAAAGTCAAAAATCAATACGTGCCCTTTGAGCTTTTAAATATGCGAAGCACCGTGCAGCATGTCGCTTCACTAAGCAGCTGCACACAGAAGGTAGCAACGTGAAGATAATCTTTCAGCATTTTTAGACAAGCATCCGTATCGTCTAGGTGTGCGAACAGCCAGCCTGCTCACACCCCCTACGTCAGGATCAGAGAAAGTCAGCGCAAAAGAAAGAGAAAGTAAGTTGGGTAGCTTCTCAGCCATCTGCCAATAGCGTCCCTTGTATGAAATCAACTGGGCAAACCAACTGAGGAAGCATGTACCAGGAATTAAAAGACCCATTGTCCTCAGAAATCCGCGAACCAGCAAAAAATACGCGATATATATTTAAATATGCTTACATATAAAATCCGCGATAGAGTGAAGCCGCGAAAGGCGAAGCGCGATATAGCGAGGGATCACTGTATTGTATTTTTTTTTTGTTTTGTTTTTTTTACTTTATAGACCAATACGTTACCATGTTACCAGTTACCATATAAATGATATCTGGGCCTTTGAACTGACTAGCCTAATATTATCAAAATTCAATGAAATCGAAGTGTAATTATCTCAAATATTCCTTTTTTCCCTGTCATTGCTTTTGTATGCAAATAATGCAATGTTATTACCCAATGAATGCAATGTGTCAGTTTGTCCAGCTATGGGCAACTTCCTTAGTGTGGCATGAGAAATAGCAAATGTCAGTCAGTCATTTTGTAAACCACTTTGTCCTAAACATGGTCATGGGGGGTACTTCAGCCACCATAGGGCACAAGGGAGGAACAAACTCTAGACCGTGCGCCAGTCCATCAGAGGGCAAACACACACTAGGGACAATTTAGCATCTCCAGTCCATCTAAATTGCATGACATTGGACTGTGGGAGCAAACTAGAGCACTCAGAGGAAACCCATAAAGGCATGGGGAGAACATGCAAACTCCACACAGCTCCTTAATGGAAGGAAACAGTGCTACCACTGCGCCACAATGCCACTAGAAAGCACAAACGTGAAGAGTATAATGAACATTAAATCAGCCTTTAGTAATACAGTTAAACTCTACAGTTGCAGACCTGTTTAATTTTACTTTGTCATGTCTGCATCTCGTATAATACGCAGGGTTGAGGATTATTACTTTTATTATTATTGCTGGATTATTATCTATAGGTTGTAGCCTATAATTGTTGCCCTCCCCACAATTTTTAGGACATGTCAGTGCACATGTATATCACACTGTATATTTTAAATATGCTATTTTGTAAAATTTTGTTAATTTCAATACCAACCAATTTATGCTAAAATCTCCTAAGGGTGCCTTTTAGCTTGCAGGACAGACTTTGAAACAAACAAAGGTGTTTATACATATTTGAATTGTTTTTAATGCATATTTTCTGTTTTATTTTTTTAAGAATAATCTTTTGTTTTTAAATTTTTTCCAACAGCATAATATATATTTATTTTTTTGTCCATTGTTCAGTCAGAAAATGTAGTGTATCATGATGCCTGTATAGCAATATTTAACATATTTGAATTAAGAGTATCGTCTTATGTCTAGTAATAAAAAACCTTGCGGTATGGATGCAGGGGTACAGTTAATGCACTTTGCCTCAAGTAGCACTATTCCACAATCTGGCCCTGGTATGGAGTATAAGTAAATGTGCCTCAATTTCTTGTAAACGCACATTTATAGGTGAATTAAACAACATACAAAAAAGCCTTTATTTAGCCCTTCTCATTGCATATACTATTCCAAACCACTTTGGAGTACAGAGTAACATAAGTAAGAGTTGGGAATCAACCATGCACAACCATGCACAACCCCATAACCTTTACACCTCTGTCCTTCATCATGCCAATGTGGCAAGTATTGCATTCTATACTAAAAGTTCAGAAAACCAAATATAGTGTTGGAGAGGAAAAGCAGGTGTGGGGGTAGGAGGGTTAAGAAGATGGAAGACAAGGAAGTGCTGACTACTTATTTCACAGATTATACAAGATATCTTGCTAATGAGAACTATGATTACACTATAGCCCTCGGGGGACTTAGAGTTGGCTATGTTCATTGATCACAATACAGTAGCAGGCTACTAAAGATCAACTGGCAACTTTTAAGTGTTTTCAAGAGATTCCATGACTTCTGAAGTGTTTTACTCTGCTTTGAATTTAAAATAGCATTGAAAGAGACACTAGGACTTTACTTCTACAAAGGTAAACTAAACTTTTAACAGTATAACCTATTCTCACAAGTAACTGGAGTAAAATGAAACCCAAAGGTTTATCAAGACAAATGTTTAGGGCCTGTGATTTTGTTGTTTACATGGGAATAAAGGCTGTTACTAGACAACCCAGAAAACAAAGAACACAAAATTTTGACTAGATTCTATTGCTGTATTACATAAATAAACAATGTACTTCTAAAATCCTGATTTCAGTGTTTCTGCTAGCTGAGCAGGAAACATGAGGCACTGTGGACTAGCACATGTAAGCAGCACAAACTTTATATACTCTGCTATACTAGTTGAACCTTCATAACACACTTGGTCTAACAGTTTGGACAGGCACATTGCGACACATAATCTGTAATAATAGTACATATATGCAAAAGACGTTCCTTTATAACCTCATTTTCTATACAAATATTTTTTAAAGTTGTTAATAGCCATTCACTGTTTGCCCATTTACTAAATATATGCAACCAAAACAGAACACATTTCAAGGTGGAGAAACTCTTTATCTGTTGACCCATACATGATCATCACCTATTTCAGCCTTCTTTAACCTATACAGTATTAAAAATAAGGAAATTACTAGGGATTTTGACATTGTGAGATAAATCTAATTCTCATTACAACTATCTAATTGGAAATGTTTCAAATTTTGGCAGTTAATCGTTAAAGTTATCCTAAAGAAAGCAATGTGCCACTCTGAACATTATTATTTTATTTGCTAAATTATCTTATATAAAAGGCCAATTTATATGTGCCCTCTTGTTATATAGCTCTTATCTTACACGTCTTTTTTATTTCAAATGAATTAGAATTTCTGCCCTGCCCTGTTTTGTTTTTCATTATTTCTTAGATTTTCTAGAATCTATTGTGACTCTCAGTGATAAACTCATTATTCTTGAAGAATTTAACATTTATGCCTGCTGTCCATCTAAGTCATGGTTAGTTGACTCTTTTAACTTTATATAGGTTGTCGCTGGTCCTACTCATGAATGTGGGCATATATTAAATTTAGTTTTATCATTAGGTCTCCAGTTGGCAACTTAAATATAGTTGTTGCTTTTTTATCTGATCATACACCCATAATCGTTGTGTCCTCACTTTCATGTACACTGTCTAAACTTCCTCAGTCCCAGCATTATTCCTGCTTGATTAACCCTTCTACTGCCAGACTTTTCTCCAATATTTTTCAAACTGCATCTGTAGTCCATCCTACCTAAGTTAGCTCCTTGTGATCAGAACTATATGACTTGATCATTCAGTTTAATTTCACCTGTAATAATATACTGAATTCTGTTGGTCCTTTTAAGTTAAAGAGAACCTCTGCAAAAGCTCAGCATTGGTTGAGAATTTCTTCAGAAATTCTCAAAAGCCTCTTAAATACATGTCAACTTTCTGTTAAAAATGCAAAAATGAAATATTTCTCTAACTTAAGAGAAAAAAAATTACCTAAAATTCATTTCAATAGTATCAGACTAATACTATCAATTCTAATAATACCTATACCACACGAGACTCAATGTTATTTTGGAAGAATTAAGTGGACAGGAGTGGTGAGCTTTGTTGAGCTGAATGGTCTGTTTTCATCTAGACTGTTCTAATGTTCTAATGTTCTAAAAATCACTAATCAATCCCCCCCCCCTACTATATGTCTTAGTGAGGTTACAACTGAATCATGTGTGCACTTTTCAGAATTCTTTACTGACAAAATCAATAAAATCAGGTCACAGATTTTCCACCATCATGCACTTCTTCTGTGTCACCTCTGCCATCTTATTCCTTATGCCCTTCTTCACTTTCAGCTTGTGTCACTTTCTTAGCTGTATGATATTGTTTCTTAGAAGAAGCCACCACTGTGCTCCCTTGATATTCTACACCTTTTTAAAGACGTCCTGACAATTATTGGTCCCAGTGTATTGGCTACTATAAATGTCTCATTAGCAAATTGCATCATTCCTTCTTGTTTTAAACATGCGGTGGTTCAACCTTTGCTAAAAAGCAACATCTAAAACCAACACTTCCCAGTAACTACACACCTGAAGACAGGAAGCTATTCATTGCTTTTTACATGTAACAGGAAAGGTACAAGAAACTGAATTCCTACTTTGTTATTACAGAGAGGATCTCACCATCTTTGAAATAGCAAAAATCTTCCCTTCCTTTTGTCATTAAATATGGTCAGAAGGTGGCATTGATACTCAGAACTCCAGTGAAAGAGTTCAAATCCATGTTTGGGTACTGTCCATGTAGAGATTGCAATTTGTCCACTTATATGTATAGGCTTTCTCCTGGCACTCCGTGTTCTTCACACTACCCAGATATACAGTATGCTTGTATGGTTTTATATGGCAGCTTTACATTCACTCTGTAAGAATCAGTGTGACCTGCAATGGACTAGCACCTGCAGCAATGTCTCAAGAGGACTGTCTGGTTTGGCAAGACCTGTACCTTTAAGAGAACCTTCTTATAAATAAACTGCTGAATTCTCAGTTTATGTCAAAGCTTTACGTCAAAGCTCAAACATGAGAACCTTAAGGCAAGCACTAGACAAATTTTAGCACCCAAAGTCTCATATTATCATTAAAAACTATTCTTATAATAATAATAATAACCATCATCATCATCATGCTTCAGCTACTTCAATCAAGAAGCTAATAATTCATACCATATAAGAAAATAGATTATACTATCAGTAAAGTCCAATCTATAATGTAAGAGTTCATTTTGCTCTTATTATCTTTTAGTAACACAATCTGGTCTTCCTTAAGAAAACATTAGATATTAGGGCCATTGCTGCAACAAACCTTAGGGAGTGTAGGTAGCTTAAGTTTATTTTGTAAGTTTTAGAAGCAAGCCAAAAACCATTCCAGTTGGCAGACCATCAGAGGGCATTAACTTGACTGATCCAAGTTAGCGTTTTTAGTTATGCTAAAATGCTCTACTTCCGGCTGTGTTAAGAGACCCAAAGAAATGTGTAAAATACAGAGAGAACAGGAAACGAACCTAAAATTATTTGAACAGTGAGAATGCAGACCACTACTCTGCTGTCCACATGTGAATATAAAAACTAATTCAAGATACTATAAACTAAGTGTATCACAACCTCATTTACCCTTGTGTTAATAAGCTAACTGTGCATTAACATACTGTAAAACATTTATTGGCCTACAAATGATAGCAACAAAATTATTGCATAAGGTATACAGTATATTTAAGTCAGAACACATGCAGATTTACCTAACCCTCATACATATTGCTACAAAAAAAGTTTGAAATATGGCTTTATCTAGCTGGGATATTTTAATTTTTACATTCCTAAATTATCAAATGCACACTGTTGCAGATCCTTCCCATCACAGAACATAAATTCTGCATTAACAGATTTTTTTCCTTAGGAAAATCACTACAATTCTATTTATTGAAATCAGAGGACAAAGACATCCTAATCATGAATGTGCAAATAACACAGTGTATATTTTTAAATGGGAGGGTCAGTAGAGATGCAGCTGAGTGGAATAAAAGATATGGACACTAATGAGTCATGTTCCAGGAAGAACAAGCTAAACAAGAAGCCCCCGCTCAATGAAGTTGCAGTGGGTTTACACAAGTATATATTAAAGTTTCCACTCGATTCCGCATTTGAATTGTTCTTTTTTCTGACAACTGTTGTCTTCCCCTAATAGTTCTTGTAGTGTGGGCATTTCAACAGCTGTCACTTAAATAAACAAATTAATCATTGGCTTCCCTCTGCATCTAGGGAGACTTCAGTCAAAGCAAACACTTTGAAGCAGAAAACAGGAAGGAAAGCCAGAAATCAACATAAGAAAAGCAACAAATGTCATGCAATAAGCATCCACAGTCTATCACACAAAGCTGAGGAACAGCTGACTATGCAAAAGGTCTTAAGAATTTACCATCCTAAGCAGTTATTATACACAAAAAACAGTTCAATTTATTCTTAAAAAGTAGCATTCTCGTGACACTGAGGAAAATGGTGCTGTTTTACAGATGTAGAATACAAAGATCAAATATCAGCCCAGATACAGTTTGCATGGACTTAGCAGGTTCTAAATTTGTCGTATGGTGTTTTACCCAGGTACACTACCAGTCAAATGTTTTAGAACACCTCTGTTTTTTCAGTTTTTATGAAAAAGTTGAATGTCTTAATGTTTTATGAAATAAAGGCATAGAACAAATAAACAATGGCACATAAAAAATAAGTCAAGAAATCATTAAGTGTACAAAACATTCAAATTTTTTATTCATCAAAGTAACCAACTTTTGCTGATATAACAGTAACCAGTTTCATTCAGAATGCCAGTCACTCTGTGCAATTCACTAATTTCCTCCACCATGTTTGATAATTGGTGTCACACACTGAGGAACCATCCTTTCACCAGCTAGACAGCGTTAAAACGCCCTGCATGATGGACCGACGATTTCAAATTTTGATTCATCCGTTCATAAGACTTTCTTCCAGTCTGCTGTATTGTACAGCTGGTATTTTGAGGCCCTATTTTGTCCTTTAAGAAATGGGTTTCTTGTTGGCACTTGCACTGTCACACCATCAGCATGAAGTCTCACTCATGCTGTAGAAACTGAGACTTGCTTTTTTCGACCACTGTTAAGCTGTGCTTGAAGCTGTTGTGCTGTGCGGCATCTATCATGCAACCTGGTAACCCAGAAACTTGTCTTCATATTAGATTGTGACTTTGGGTCTCCCAGAACTCTTTTGAAGAGATCAGAGTTTCTACCAGTCTCCAATTGCCTTTGGATTACATAGGACACCATACTCACTGACACTGATTTTTTCCTTGAAATTTCTAAGGGTAATAATGCTCTGTCTTATTTCATTTGATAATTGCTGTTTTGTTGCAATTATCGCTGGAATTTACAACTTTCTACAGTGTAATTTTGTCCAAGTAGTAGTTCAGAGGGTGTAGTAACACAGTCTGTTCCAACTCTGCTTTAAGACAGACAGAGGCTTTGTAAGTAATCAACAGAAGTTGGGACACCTGTGCAAATTGTTTGCTTCAACCTGCAAGGTTTAATTTACTTTAACTGCTGCAAAACAACTGTAGGTTGTAACCTATTAGTTGCTCTCTGAAGAAGGCCCATTGGTAGTATTCTGAAGTTTATTTTTTCAGTTTTTGCTAACCTAAACTTTAAATTTAAACCTCTGGCAGTTTATTGCTTACCTTTTCACCATTTTAGGTGATTTTTTGCATTTCAACTGATTACATCTGAAGAAAAACTGGAAAAACCAAGATGTTCTAAAACTTTTTACTGGTCATGTATTTCAGTTACCTCACATATCCCAAAGACTTTCTCAAAAATTCTAGTAAACAGTACACTTTTGCAACGTATTTTATGCTCCACATTACCGATAATGAATTTATTTGCAATACATGAAATGTGAAGCTTGCACTTAGCAAAGATAAACACTGTATAAAACAACAAATACATCCATTAATATACTTATTCCACTGCAGGGTCACAGGATGCTACAGTCTATCCAGGCAACATTGGGCACAATAAAGGCATATTTCCTGAATTGAACTATAGTCCACCACAGGGCAAGCTAATGCCATATCTCACATTTACGGATACCAGACCTTTCTGTTTTCAATCATTTTCAGCTGTGTATTCAAGCTTAAGCATATTCTCAGGATTATTGCCAGCATGAAAAGATGAAAGTTGTTGGTGCTGTACTCATGTTAGCTAACCGCATATTGAATTAAAACTGCTTGTATAGAAGTTGCTGAGTGAGAGAGTGAACAAAGACCCATGGGAAGAAGGTAAATTTATATATTGTGGTAGTAGAGAGTGCTCAAAAGGTGTTCCCAAACCCTACAAAAGCCAAGGAGGCCAATAGAAAAATAGAAACATGATGGCATTTATTTTATTTAGAATTAATAATTAAGACAACAGAACAGCAAGAAGTAATGAATAAATTAATGACATGGCCATAGTATCCAAAATAATCAAACATTACATCAAAAAAGAGAGGCAAATAATAACAACAACAAATGAAAAAATCCAGACACACCACAGTAATACTCAAAGGGAATCTTCTATCAGAGAAATAAATCATAAAGAGCAAACAACATGTCAACACATACTGTATAATAAGGACAGAGCCCAACTGAGGCCTGTCAGACATAGTTTAAAGTCAGATTCGAGCATGAGAGTCAAATAGCACAAGGATACAAAAACATGGCATATCAGCATGCCAACAGCTCAAAAAAAATTAGAAAGCAACATACAAATCAAGCACAAACACAGTAGCAAATGAACTAATATAAAAATTTAAATTGAGAGATCTAAAAAGTAATAAACACTGTAAACAAACAAAGCAAGATTGAAAGATTGAGACTTGTAATTGATTCACAAGGGTTCTTGGCCATGCTCTGTATGTTCCTTCTGTCAAACTTTTCAGAGGAGCTCAATAGAAGAACTTTACGAATTATGTACAATGTGTTTAATTTTATTTTTTTAGCAGTCAAGAGGCTAGTGCTCTGTTTTCTTGAACCAAAATATCACAGGACAGCCATAAGTTATATTTTTACATAATCTGGACTTCTTTGATTTTGTTATAGTGCCAAGTATGCACACAATATTACCCATCATTTATAGATAACATGCATATCCTTTGGTTAAACTGGAGTCAGGATTGCATATCAATCCTTTGGCCTGGAAAGCAAAAGTTATCACTATGACAGCCACATGCATTTACACATACCCCCGCTGCCTCTAGCGTATGCTGCATTAAATGACTGGTAGTGGGTTTCACTATACTTATTCTCTTAAATTTTAAAGGTGGACAAAGAATCCACAGATGACCACAGTCATGCGTCTCACACACATTTTTCTTGGTAATGAAAGAAGAACCAGACAACTGTCCAGTACAGCACATTCAGATTACTGTTTTAACATAGATAGATAGATAGATAGATAGATAGATAGATAGATAGATAGATAGATAGATAGATAGATAGATAGATAGATAGATAGATAGATAGATAGATAGATAGATAGATAGATAGATAGATAGATAGATAGATAGATAGATAGATAGATAGATAGATACTTTATTAATCCCAAGGGGAAATTCACATACTCTAGCAGCAGCAGCATACTGATAAAGATCAATATTAAATTAAACAGTGATAACAATGCCGAAAACAATGCAGGTATACAGACAGACAATAACTTTGTATAATTTTAACGTTAACCCCCCTGGGTGGAATTGAAGAGTCGCATAGTATAGGGGAGGAACGATCTCCTCAGTCTGTCAGTGGAGCAGGACATTGACAGCAGTCTGTCGCTGAAGCTGCTCCTCTGTCTGGAGATGATACTGTTTAGTGGATGCAGTGGATTCTCCATTATTGACAGGAGCCTGCTCAGTGCCCGTCACTCTGCCATGGATGTCAAACTGTCCACCTCCGTGCCTACATTAGAGCCTGCCTTCCTCACCAGTTTGTCCAGGCGTGAGGCGTCCCTCTTCTTTATGCTGCTTCCACAGCACACCACTGCGTAGAAGAGGGCACTCGCCACAACCATTTGATAGAACATCTGCAGCATCTTATTGCAGATGTTGAAGGACGCCAGCCTTCTAAGGAAGTATAGTCGGCTCTGTCCTTTCTTACACAGAGCATCAGTATTGGCAGTCCAGTCCAATTTATCATCCAGCTGCACTCCCAGTAGGTTTGCACCCACTGCACACAGTCACCTCTGATGATCATGGGGTCCATGAGGGGCCTGGTCCTCCTAAAATCCACCACCAGCTCTTTGGTTTTGCTGGTGTTCAGTTGTAGCTGGTTTGAGTCGCACCATTTAACAAAGTTCTTGATTAAGTTCCTATACTCACGATACCCACGATAGCAGTGTCGTCAGCGAACTTTTGCACGTGGCAGGACTCCGAGTTGTATTGGAAGTCCGATGTATATAGGCTGAACAGGACCGGAGAAAGTACAGTCCCCTGCGGCGCTCCTGTGTTGCTGACCACAATGTCACACCTGCAGTTCCCGAGACGCACATACTGAGGTCTGTCTATAAGATAGTCCACAATCCATGCCACCAGGTATGAATCTACTCCCATCTCTGTCAGCTTGTCCCTAAGGAGCAGAGGTTGGATTGTGTTGAAGGCGCTAGAGAAGTCTAGAAACATAATTCTTACAGTACCACTGCCTCTGTCCAAGTAGGAGAGGGATCGGTGTAGCATATAGATGATGGCATCCTCCGCTCCCACCTTCTCCTGGTATGCGAACTGCAGAGGGTCGAGGGCGTGGCGGACCTGTGGCCTTAGGTGGTGAAGCAGCAGCCGCTCCATGGTCTTCATCACATGTGACGTCAGAGCGACAGGCCGGAAGTCGTTCAGCTCACTAGGACGTGATACCGTTGAGACGGGGGTGATGCAAGATGTTTTCCAAAGCCTCGGGACTCTCCCCTGTTCCAGGCTCAGATTGAAGATGTGCTGTAGAGGACTCCGCAGCTCCAATGCACAGGCCTTCAGCAGTCATGGCGATACTCCATCTGGTCCCACTGCTTTGCTGGCATAAAGTCTCCTCAGCTCTCTGCTAACCTGCGTTGCTGTAATTGTGGGTTGGGGGAAACTCTCTCCTATGCTGGTATCAGCAGAAGGATGGTTGGAGGGTGTAGTACTCTGAGGTGAGTGTGTTAGAGTGGTCAAACCTGTTAAAAAAGTTGTTCATCTGGTTTGCTCTCTCCACATCTCTCTCGATGGTGGTACCCCGCATCGAGCTGCAGCCAGTGATGATCTTCATCCCATCCCACACTTCCTTCATGCTGTTATTCTGCAACTTCTGCTCCAGCTTTCTCCTGTACTGCTCCTTCGCTGCCCTGAGTTGGACTCGGAGTTCCTTCTGCACGCGTTTGAGCTCATGCTGATCATGATTTAAAAGCCCTTTTCTTCTGGTTCAAAAGGCCCTTGATGTCACTTGTAATCCATGGCTTGTTGTTAGCATAGCTGCATACTGTTCTTACTGGAACTACAATGTCCATACAGAAGTTGATGTAATCAGTAGTACAGTCAACAACCTCCTCAATGTACTCACTATGTGACCCCTGCAGGATATCCCAGTCCGTAGTTCCAAAGCATTCTCTCAGAGCCTGCTCTGCATCAGGGGACCACTTCCTGAATGAGCGTGTGGTTGTAGGTAGCTCTCTCACTCTTGGTTTTATAGCGAGGCTGAAGCAGAACCAGGTTATGGTCTGCTTTCCCAAGCACAGGCAGCGGGGTGGCACTGTATACATCTTTAATGTTTGCATACAGTAGGTCAATAGTTCTATTTCCCCAGGTGTTACAATCCACATACTGAAAGAAGGCAGGTAATGTTTTGTCCAGCGTTACATGGTTAAAGTCTCCAGCAATTAGCACAAGTGCCTCGGGGTGCTACGTTTGCAGTTTAGCAACAGCTGAGTGGATGATGTCACTCGCTATCTCCACATCCGCCCAAGGAGGGATGTAAACAGTAACAACAATGACGTTTCCAAACTCTTTGGGCAAGTAATAGGGACGCAAACTTACGGTCAACAGTTCAATGTCCCTGCAGCAAGAGGAAATTTTAACATTTACATGTCCAGAGTTGCACCATCTTGTATTGACATAGAGTGCGAGTCCACCTCCTTTGCTCTTCCCGCAGGTACTTGCGTCTCTGTTCGCTCTAACTGTGCTAAACCCGGGCAGCTCCACGTTAGCATCTGCGATGTTAGTTGTTAGCCACGTTTCAGTAAAACATATGATGACTACCTGGACATCGATAGGATAGGATAGAATAGGATAGGATAGAATAGACTCATGCAGTGGCTAGCAGGGAGACCGAACAAGTTCTTTTGATTACTGAGAGGTTATTTGGATATGACAAATAGTACTTCGCTGTTTGGTACTTTTGTGTACTATGGTGTTTTCTTGAATTTTGCCTTTGTCCTTTTGTAAACTTCCTTACTACTGATGTCACAACAACATGCCCCTTTAGTGTCTTTAACACTGCTTTATAAATCACTGTGTCCTACAAGAATGATGCATTGGCTTAAACTCAAATTTGGTAGTAGTTCTGTGACATTATTTCCATGTTAACTCTACTGGTTTTTGACAAGAGTGACACAGTGTTTTAGTGCTTAGCTTTGCTGGATCGCAGCTCCTTAGATTAATTTCCCTGCTCAGTCACTGTCTATGTAGAATGTTTCTCAGGTACTCCTATATTTTTCCTCATCCTAAAACATACACGTTAGGATAATTTGCAAATGTCACATTTCTTAAATGCACATGACTAAACTGAACTAGCTCTGGTTTCTTCCTTTCAACCAGTGCTGTCACGAGAGGTTCTATCACCTCATGACGCAAAGACAGAAGTACAATTGATAGGTGTGGAGTTGGCTTTTATTCTGGACCAACTTCTGACATAGATTTTGGATTGTGTTTTTGGTTCTTTTTTACATTGTCATTTCAAACTATCCTGGACAACTTTTTTACTTTCATACTATTTGTGCCGATTAAGAGATATTACTCTCAGAATTTAATACCTGATTATACTAGAAGATTTGTGCATGTCCAGGTCGTAATCCTCTGTGGAGTGTCCAGCCCAGCATAACTAATTGGTCCTACCAGTGAAGAGCAAAAGATTTTGTTTTTTGTTTTTTTTGTTTTTTTCTTGTCTAGCAACAGATATCTAGAGCTTGGAAAGTCACCCAGATGTAATGACTAAACCAGAAGTTATGTTTTATGACATCCGCAAAGCAAGCAGTACAAAAGGAATGAAATAAACCTCAATAGTGGCACCATCAAAAGTAAATCCTTGCAAAGTTATTTTCCCTGAAATTAATAATGGTTACATGGGCATCACAAGTCAAAAAGAGTCACCGTTTCTGCTTTCTTTTTTTTTCATGTCTATAAATAAAAATAAACCATTCAGCCCTTTCATGTTTTGTGTAAAAAAGGCTTTCTTCTTTTCCATTTTATTATGTTCTGCTTTTCCCTCCAGTTGCCCAAGTTACAGCTGAGACAAAACCTATTAGATCCAAAATATGAAACAGAGGCTTCCTTTAATTTAGAAGTTCAAGTAATCCTTATCTTTAGGATAATCCTTATCAGTTACTCACAAATGAAAATAAATTGAAGTTAGGTGATTATTTTTGTGTTAGAATTTCTATCCATTCTTAGATTCCAACATATTTTTACAGAGTTAAGGGGGCAAAGAATATCTGCAAATCTTTACCAATAAGGTGCATTTCTTCATAGCAGCAACATTACCTTCTGCAAATTATTATTTTTTTCAATAGGTTTATTCTCTGTTTAATACAGTGGCCTCCAAAATCAGTAGATGCCAATCAAACTAAGCAACTATGGGATGAGGTATTTCCACAGCAGACATCCAAAACAATTACAATGACTACGGGACATTTTGAAATCTATAGTGACCAGTAACACTTTCAGCATCTTAAGTATTTGATAAGACAAAATTTAAGCTGTCATCAAACAGGAGGCCAACTGATCTTATTTATTGCATATGTACCAAGTCAAGACTACTCACTTTAAATAAGCTGAAAAAACAGAAAGTGTTTCTCATTTATTCTGCCTTGTCAGAAATGCTAAACACAGTACTGCATAATTTTTAAATGGAAAAAAAGGATTCAAACACTTCAATCCAAAGTATTGAGATGCAATGACCTGCTCACTGTAGCAGCATGATAGCTTTAAGTCTGGTGACTAAAATGAAACGGATTAAATAAATGTCAGAAATAAGCCTCTGGCAGATGCCTCATTTGGACTAATAATCAGCACTTATGAAGACTTTAGATTACCATTTTGTGCTCTTGTGACTGCTGATTCGTTTAATATTATCAATCAATTATTCAAGCTTCGAGGATTTTTTATGCATTTAAGTCTTCATAGTCTGTAATATGACGATGCACTCGTAAATAACTGTATAAAGCCAAACAAGTTATTTATGATTTCTTTTGCACATAATAAAATCACTAAACTGGATTTCTAATGTTGTTAATTTACATAATGTACATTTCTAAACTTTTTTCCATTTAATCTGAATTAGGATTTTATTTATTACACTAAAAGAAAGGTGCATGACGATTAAAAGCTGAGCAGATACACATTTCAAATGTGGCTGGCATATTTTTATCATGCCCAATTCAGGTAAGAGTTATGATAACTACAACCAATCTATTCTGTTTACTATTCTGTTCTACCTGTTCAATGGTACCAGTAGGCTATAACCTTTAGAAACGTACTGGCAGCAACTACAGATCAGGAAAAATGCTCTTCCGCCATACAATTTATAGACCAAGAATCTACAAACACTTTTGTGTCTGACCATCATCCAGAGTTTCCCTTCCATTGAGTTTTATTGCAATTATACACCCTGTTTTCCCCTTTAACAAATGTTTTTCCAATCCACAGACAACATACAACCCACAATGAAAAAGTATGTTTCTCAAAATAATGAAATTCTCCGGTGTCTTTGATATCTTCAATAAAGCAAGCTCACTTTTATTTTTATTGCTATAATACTGTATGTCTTTTTATTTTAAAATGAATCGTTGTTTTGTTTTTATGCCTGCTTTTTTGCTTTGGTGATAATTAACTTCAGGTTATCAACATTATTTTTGAATTAGACAGTTATTATACATACTTCAACTGGCTAAGCCTTTTTTCTATGGATCCCAGCACATAAGTCTGTTACATGATGTGAAAATAACAATACAGAAGAATACATATAGTAACAAAAAAAAAAAAAATTCAGTGGTTTAAAGATAAAATAAGTATATCTTTGTGGATACTTTTTTTTACTACTTAAAATGCAATAGTGAAAGTGCAAACATATGAAAAGGTATAATTAACTAATTGCCTCTTAATTAAATGCAGTACTAAATTTTTCTGCAGTACTGCAATAAACATAGGCTTGCTGAATTATTTTGCTGGTTTCATTAATCAGCTATGTATATCTGGTGCAGCAGTCTATTCTCTCTAAGCCATTTCACTAATGAACTAGTCCAAAAACATTAGGTAGTGCTGCAAACAGATTTTCCAACTTTGAATAAATAAATAATACATATAGTGACAACATGCCTGCTAATGAAAATGTTGTTAGAAGCAGAAGAAGCATTAAAGTGGCATGGGAGAGCTGTTCTGTAAGATATTACAGGTAAATGAGGCTACCAGACATGTGAAGACCTGTAACTGAAGACTGTGATGAGTCAGGGGATTCTTTCAGGAGCACCAAAATTAAACAGACACCACGGGGAACAGGCAGAAAGTCGGACAGATTCATTGAGGTTGACAAGTCACAGCAGAGAATGCCATACAGCACCACTGGGCTTAGGGATATCATGGCAGCAGGGCTTATCCCACTGCACACTTGTTATGTTGAATATGGAATTGTGTTGTGGTATTTATGGCACTAAAAACTATTTCATTAATTACAGTAGAAATAAAGCAAAGCTGATATTTAATGCCAATTTTTAAAGCCATAGTTGGTCATCAGTTGGAAGATAATGTGGCAAAAACACATTGGCAGCGACGTAGAGAGAATTAATTGATACATTTAACAAAAATGAACAAGAAAGTATTAAATAAACAATAAAAACATTGTCCTAAGTTATTCACTTTAATTCATATTTCACCATTTATTTGTATCATTAGTTATTGTCTTCTCCAATAGTCCTTTAACATATTTAACACATTAATTATGCCTGCAGTTAATGATGCTGCAATTATTTGTTATGTGTGCTAGAGATATTTCTTTCCTTCAAAGGAAAGCTGTCTTACTTATCCCTGGAAAATATCTATTTTTTATCTTTCTACTTAGAATTAAAAAAAAACTGCACAAATTGCAATGGATTATTGAAACAGTAATCCTTCATTTTATAATTACAGGTAACTAATAGTAACAACCAAAGTGTCAGTAGTGGATAGCCCATGTTTCTCATTATTGTAACAACACAAATTATGTAATTACATATATTTACATTTACATACATTTATTTATTTGGCTTTTATCGAAAGTGACTTGCAACATTTGAGACACAATGGGCTACATTTTTTTCTGTTTTTTCCATTTGGAACACAGGTGGGTGAAGTGACTGAGGGTCACACAGTTTCGGTGGGATTTGAACCCACGACCTCAGGGATTGAAGTCCAAAGCCTGAACTTATTCAAATGTTATTTAATTGTTGTTTCAATTAAACATTTATGACAGTTAAATTTCTTATATATTTTGTGTATTACACTCCATCTTTTTCTTCTTATTGTCAACACTTTACATTTTTTGCAAATTTCTACGCTAAAATGTTATGGATTATGGTTATAGTCATTGTTTCAATGTTTCATATTCAACTTCTTAATTTTTTTGTAATAAATACAGAATAACTCATTATAGATTTTTCACTACCTGCTACATCTGTTCTTGAAAAATGAATTTCCCTATGGTTAGGTATTTTTTTTATTTTAACAGTTTAATTAAAGTTACCCTTTACAATTGCTTCCCCAAATAAATTCTTAATGTTATCAAGACGTGTATTGACACAACCATTTGTAGTGGAGTCTTTAACACACTTCCAATGCCAGGACTTTGCAATTGTTGCTTTATGCAAATTAACACATACAGGGCCAGAGAGTGAGCAGTGCTGCCACTTTCTCAGCCTCAAGGGTTGAAATACTGTGCTCAGATATTTTTTTCCCAAATCCCCAAACGCATACAGGTTTGGTTAATTGGTGATTCCATATTAGCACTATAAAATATTGATTATGGATATATGTGTGAGTGTACTCTGTGTTCTGTCCAGGGTTTTTTCCCAACTTTGCACCCAGTGCTACCAAAAGACAGGCTCAAACTCCACCATGACCATGAATTGGATTGTGTGTATCTGAGAATGTTATATTATACACCAGTAAATATTCACTTATTTGAAGCTATAATGATTTTTTTTTAATCTGGACTTCCTCCAAACTAATGTTTCTATAAATAACAGATATAATCAACTGAGTTTTGCTAATTTTTCTCTTTCAGTGATTCTGACACACACAAACCAATTTACAAGCAAGCTGAAACTAACAAACTAAGGATTATAGGTAGGTTTAGACAGCATTGTTATTACCCAGGTATTGACAGCTTACTGGCATCCACTCCAGGGTTTGAAGCTAATTCTAAATTATTATTTTAACCACAGAGGCTTACATTGTATGTTGTACAGTATCAACAGATTACGTTTAACAAACAGTCATGCATCCCACTTTAACATCATACTATATCTCTTTTCAAAACTGTAACCAATATGTATGCAAGATACCACATGGATCCTTTTAAAGTATATACATGTCTTCAGTTGGGCACATATTTGAAACAACTATGAAACATTTCTCTGTATCATGAATGCCACTTAGTAGTGTAAAAAACATTCCCCAAAAGGATAACACTTGGAAAGCCATTTACTTTAACTGGAGAATGAAAGTAATAAAGCCATCCTTCATTATTTATGTTAAAAAAACATCATGGCATTCTCTTCAACATGTAACAAGAACATGTCACACACAATCAGAAGTTTTGGCATTCACCACAACTTGTCACGATTTAAAATGTCATTTGTACACATAAGTAGATAAACTATACTCCTCCTGCAAAAGCTTCATTGGTTCTTTTATTGTGGTTTGCTTCACTGATCATTCAATAATGACCTACTGCAAGACAGATCAGGAAGCAATTAGTTACTCATTTATTCTGCTATATATAAAATTAGACAAAACAATGTGTGAACTCATTCTTTTGTGTATAGCTGTAAACATGTATAAAGGCAAACAGGGACATTATGTGGTGCAAATTCTAAAAACGTGGTGCTGACAACAGCAAACATAAATGTAATCTATGCACAAAAATCCACATTTTCACAAAGTAATTTTCTTATCCCCACAAAGCCTCACCGCCAATCCCAGTCCCAGTCAGCAATTTGACAAAGGATGCACAAGTGAGCTGCTTTCTATTGACAGGACCTTCTAGTCACCACATGAAGAAACATGCACAACATTTGATTTTTCTTACAGTTATTACGTACTGATTAAACATTATGACAATGCATTCCCTAGGCACGATGTAGAAAGTTATAAATTGACATACTTTCATTTAAATAATATGGTAGCAAGATTACAGTAAAGCAGACAAAACAAGAACCAAAATCTTCCCTACACAGACTTTCCAGTCTGAATGACTGCACTTTTGCTATCAAGTAACATTTATGATGTACCTCCCTATGCTAGATAATGATAATACATTATCCAGGGATTCATTTTCAGGGCATCCTCAATCCCATTTGTGAATGTCTTACGATTTTTTTTAAATCAGCATACCATGGTGTTGTAGGGTGGGACTTAGACACACTGAAACTCCACTTATTGTTTTCTATTCAAATACCCAGGTATCCAGATGTTTTCCAATACTGATGGTCTTTCTCAATATAGAGCCATTCTGACAGTCTTTTGGCTGGAGTAATGAAGACTCTCCTTCTATGAGGTGCTGGTTCGTTAACCAGCTCCTAACACTACAAAGTCCACAAAATTTCATGAGAATCTATCCATTCATTCTCAAATTACACTGCCCATAAAACACACAGTCAACAAAAATGCTTAAAACATGTTCTCCATACTGTTTATCAAAACATGTTTTTCCATTGAAAACATAAAACTATTATTTATTATTATTCATGAAAACAATAATACTTTGATATATGAAATATGGATAAAATGAAAACTGGATTATCACACTATAAACCAAGTCCTCACTTCTCTAGCCTTGTACAGTGGAACCTCAGTTCATAAACGTCTCGGTACACGTACAAATCGGCTTACGACCAAAAATTTCGCCAAACTTTTGCCTCAGTTCACGACCACACACTCAGTATACGAACAAGCCAGTTACCCTTTCGGTTTGTACATGTTCAGTCTCTCCCTGTGCATTTCCTGTGCAGCAAGCAAGAGAGAGAGCGAGTGAGCGAGCGCGACACACACACACACAGGCAGCGCGAGAGAGCCGCGCACACACGCAGGCAGTGCGAGAGAGAGACAGACGCATAAGGTAGGAAGGCAGTTAAAGAATGCACTGGGCTTGATTTTGTTTTCACTTCTGTTTACAGCGATCAGTTCGTAGCGTGCACTGTTGCAATGTTACTTTTCTTGGTGGTTTATTAAATTACAGATTTTTTTCAAATGTTCATTTATTTCCCTGTGCTTAAAACTCATTAAAAAAGTGTTTTTAGCCAGCAGTTGGTAGCGCTATAGCATGAACTATTGCAGTGTTAGTTTTCTCTGTTGTTCAAGGTTTTCTCAGTGTTATTCAATGTTTTTACATTTAGTTTACTATTACGCTGTGCATTCTATGGTTTAATTAACTATATTTGTGCTTAAAAACCTAAAATAAAATATATATATTTACATACATTTCGTATGGTCTGGAACGGATTAATTGTATTTACATACAATCCTATGGGGGAAATTGCTTCGGTTCATGACCAAATCGGTTTACGACCAGAGTTTTGGAACGAATTATGGATGTGAGCCGAGGTTCCACTGTCCCTTTCTAACGCTCTGTGAGCTTTGTCCTCTTAACTCCAATCCCTGTAACATCTTGTGAAGTAAAACAAGCCGTAATGAAAATTTGAAAAATTTATCAAAGTGACCAGGGGCCTCATGTATAACGCCGTGCGTAGAACTCACACTATAACATGGCGTAAGCACAAAAGCGGGATTGTGCGTACACACAGAAAAATCCAGATGCAGGAATCTGTGCGCACGCAAAATTTCACGTTCTTCCACTACATAAATCCCGATCAGCGTGAAAAGTAACGCACGTGCACGCGCCTTCTGTCCCACCCCAACTCCTCCCAGAATTACGCCTCTTTGAATATGCAAATCAATATAAATAGCCTTCTGTGAAAAGACAATGGGAAAAGCACAGGGAAAAATATAAGAATTTCAGCGAATACGAAGTGGAGGCAAAGGAAAAATGTACTATTTGTTGGTTTAAACAGTGGTATAATCAACAAAAGAAAGTTGATCGAGTGACAGAGTGTCGGAGAAACTCGAAAGATCCAAGTTCACAAAGTCACACAGTGCCCGAAATAAAAAAGAAATCACATATCAAAGTCGCCGTGAAAAGGCGAGTCGTAGCCCACCGTCTGAGTGTCATATGAAAGCTTATTAGGATACAGACAAAACAAATAGGCACACAGTGGGAAAAAAGCACAAAATGTCAACTTTAATCTCGAAATTTCCACTTTAATCACGTAGTTTATTTTGCCATTAAAGTAGAATATCATAAACTTCATCTTAAAATCGTTTATTTTACTAGTTTCTCAAGTAGCACGTTAAATGCTTTGTTCTGTATTTGATCTTCTATGTGCTCCATGTGTGTGAATCACTACGTGCTTCCGTTCTTTCTCTTTCTCCAACAGGACACAGAATCCACTACATTCGAGATATTACAGCTCTCTGAATAATTAAAATACTGAGATGTATACGTGATATCTTTTTCATGATGATAGCAATGAAAGCATGTTATTAAACATGGGAACACGGTGGCGCAGTGATTGTTCATATCTCACGCAAGAAGCTTGCTGCGCCATGTGCGACCTTCGATGAAATAATTTATTACAGAAGTACTGTCTCTTTCAAACATACTTTTCTTTCTCCAAATACCCAATCGCCACACAATCAGCTCTGTAATAGACGTTAAGCCATCTGTAAGCTTAGAACGCCGATTCTTCAAAACTTTTAAGGACATTGAAATATCTTCGTAGTACATGTTTAATTATTCTATCCGTCTATCCTTCCAGTGTCGCGTCAGCACCAGCAATAATACAGCGCAAGGCAGGAGCTATCCGTGAACCAGCTATACGCTGCGGCACCGTGTCCTCACATGTTTAATTATTAACAATGCAGATTATTTAAATGAAGTTAAAGTTTTATCTGTATACTATAAGCAACATATTTTGCTGCATTTCATCTTAAAAATGATATTGTCATCATACGTGCTTTATAAAGTAGCGCAGGTTGTGCAATATTATAACTGTAGTGTACGTTTACAGTGAGGTAATTGTACTTATAAGTACAAACAGTTCTACAAGGAGCACTTGATGGACTGATTGAGTGCATTTATAGTTCTTGGGATGAAACTGTTTCTGAAACGCGAGGTCGGTACAGGAAAGGCTTTGACGCTTTTTGCCGTGGTTGAGGTAGTGTGTACTTGAAACTGTATACCGATAATTCTCTTTCCGATCAGCTGCTGCTGTGATTCACACTCAGATACAGTGATATAAATACTCCGAGTGGTGCAGTGAGAGTAATATGGAAAAAGATGATCCGCAGTGGCAACCCTTAACGGGAGCAGCAAAAAGAAGAACAAGATGCAGTGAGCGTAACAACGCTAAAGCAGTTATGGTATTTGGAATACTATGGCTATTCCCTGGACCATTATATTGCTACAGGTTAATTACAATCAGATGCATTACACTAATAAACAATATGCAGTTAATTTCAGTGTATTTATAAAGCCGCGTCAGGAATGTGGAGCTAAGAAAGAAAGGGTGATCACACAGGAACAGTAGCACTGCTTTGACGCTGGGTGCCGCCAGTCTGCAAAACCGAGCGGAGAAATTGCGTACGCCAAGGTATGAGTTACCGTGGAAATGTGCATGGCTTTACGCCAAGTTTAGGTTTTATACATCGCGATTTGAGCGTGGAAAGGTTCGTACGCAACATTTCTGTGCGTACGCACCGTTTATACATGAGGCCCCAGATGTCCTTTTTTAAGGGCCTAAAATATCACTCTGGATGGCATTTATTAAATTCCTAAAATTGTGTAGAATTTTGCTTTGCTTGTTACTCCAACGGTGTAAACAAACATACAGTATGGCTACACATTTCTATTGGTTTCATCACAACAAGTAGATATTTTGAATTTGCAAAAGGTGTAACAAAGAACTGTGTGTACTGTTTAGCAAATATTGCAACAAAACAAACAAGTTTTTAAAAAAGCATGCAGGGAACTCTGAGTTAGTTGGCAGTTGGAGCAGTGCAGCATGATGATTGAACACCAGATCATATGTACAAAAGATGCCCAAATGAAAGTGTAAACTTACAGATGAGTTAAAAAATAAGTAAATCTGGGAAGCAGAAAGCACCATTTGCAGTGCAGGCTCTTAGCGCAGGCTTGTGTAAGCAGCAAATAAAGGTGCCAGAGAATTCTACAACACAAAATTGCTGTTAAGAAAGACAGTTTGTCAGCAAAAGTGACACACCAGGTGAAAACAGAGAATACAGTAAATGTCGTTCAGGGTGTTCTGGCATTTCACACGGTTACCAATGACAATAGTTACAGATGAATGGATTCTACATCTACCTTGATGTACATCTGGTATACAGTTTAACCTGTTTTAGCATACTGTATTTCAAAATATTTTATTAAAATATATTTTTGCAGACAATTATGATTTCTAAGTTACGGTGAATGTTACTGTCTTCATTTAACTCAATGTTAATAATATTTTTGTGTTAAATTAAAAAAAATGTACATTTTTTACACACCTATATTTTTGTTTTTTCAATTTTTGACATGATATAAAAGAAATATCAGCAATGAAATTGTTACTAAAACTCTAGGAAGTTTAGTAGAAACTAACAAAGATTAATTAGCTTGGCAGCATGTGCCAAGTGCTGATCACTCCTCTCAGTTCTCTAATTGAAAACAAAAATATGGTCACCTTATCCTGTATTCTAAGTTTGTCATTTACTGTACTTTACAAAGCAACTTGTGACAATACAGGTAATGAAATACACAACAAATATAGCATTTTTAAATAAATAATAATATCTAAAATTACAGCTGGTTATTGGAAATAAATTAGAAATCCAAAGAATAGTGACATTCCAGCATGTGAGTGTTACATTTTTAAGTCTGGAGTGAACATTATGGGGACCAATATAATGAGGACATAAGAGAAGTACAGTGCAGCTTATCTGTTTAAATCCTCTCCCTGGAAGGACCTGATCTGGAAGAGGATCTATAAATATGGAGAAAATATTCTGTGAATATGCATCCATATAGCTTCTGTCAACATCTCATACAGCCTTCGACTACATTTAAACAGCTGACACAACCACATTGGCCGTATTGTGGAGATGGCACACTGACATTGCCCAACACACTATACATTGTCTTTTCAAACCCTGCCAAATGGCAATAAACACAGTTACCGCCTGAAGCTCCAAATTATTCTGACATGTTGGGTCTCTTCGTTTCTTAATAGGCATACTCAATTCTAAATTGTTCCTTTGCCACTTTAAAACCTGCTCAATAGCAAAAGGCAAATCAGCAGAATATGAAAATAATAAGAAGCCCCTCAGATCCGTAAGACACCAGGGCTCTGATTTTTAAAACTTGCGTATGATAAAAAGAGGCTCAAAATGTGCTTGAAACTTGCAGAACTACCCACACAAACTTGAATGGGGAACGTGTATATTTACAGAAACTCTGACCTATCTGTATGCAGCATTTTGGAGAAACTGGGAAATGACTAATACCCTTGATAACGTAGGGAAATGCAGCTAAACCTGCCGAATGACAGTTCAAGCACACAATAATTCATATCACTGAGCCACTAATCTTATGATGTGTGGCTATGTGACAAGCACATTAAACCTCAAAAGTTATGAATATGATGTATAGACTTTTAAGGGGGCCAGTGCTGTGTATTTGCACTGAATAGATTATTCCTTTTTTGTCAGTTTATATTGGCTACCTGTTGTCACTACTACAGATCAGAAACCAAAACACAGTAAAATTACAATCCTGACTCACTCACTGCATACAGAAATCTCTGAATGTCATGCCGTACAATCTATTTTAGCCTAGTGGATTGACATAACAGCTTGTCTGGCACTGCTTCAAGACTATGCAAATGGTCTTATACAATGTAAACAAGCTTTTAGAGACCAGTCAGATTTTTTGGTCCACGATAATAAATGGCTTATGAGACGATTTTAGACTTTGAAGAGACCTTCTCTTTGCACTATGTGCTGAGTTGGTACAGGTATTAGAAAGACAGACTGCCCAAAATTGGGGTACATCTGTTCATATACAGGTTTTAACAACAGTGGGCTTTCTGGCAACAGGCAACAACTGGAGGGAACTGATTAACAGGCCAGGAATACCTTAGCCAAGCTTTAGTCCATCATGCCCACTGTGCTGGAAGCGATAACTGACACTAATATTCAGTTTCTGCATGGTTTGGTTATACGTGCCAATATAAAAAAGGATATCTGCAGCAGTGCCCAGTTTTCCTAACATAATTGTGACAATTCACAACACTCAAACAATTTGCAATAAGAGCACCTAGCAAGAATGATGCTGCTTTTGTTAACCATAAGCATCAACATTCCATTCCATCAATGCAAATGTCATCTGTGATGCCAAGGTTAGGCAAACGTTGATTCATTTATTTTGATGAAAAGTAGCAATGATCAAATGATTTGCTGGTGGTGCTGTACTGCAAATGCATCAGGTTCATTAGAATAGCCAATATGTGGTTGTTCCAGAGTGGCAACCCAGCGAGGTTTGAGGTGCATTCACATATGCACATTTACAAGATGATTGTAATTTTGAAAGGTAAATTTCATAGAAACATGCATACACCAGGTTTAAAAATATGACTTGTTTTCATTGTGCGCATGTTACTGTGTTTTGGAGTGTGCATATTTTCACACTTTAATCCACACAAAGTTTTATAAATGAGACACTTGATGAGATCTGTGCATTGCTAATATCAAATAACAATTAGCAACACTAATCAGTGCACATTAGTATACTACTGACTATAGAGTATTTATACATTTACCTATTTTCTTAACTTACATATTTCAGCTTTGTTAGTGGTATAATAGTAATAATAATGATAATAATAATAATAATTCTTTACATTTATATAGCTCTTTTCTCACTACTCAAATTGCTATACATATTGCATGGGAAGCCACTTAACCACCACCAATGTACAGCATTCACCTGGATAATGCAATGGTTGCCATTTTGCACCAGTATGCTCACCACACATTAGCTATTAGGTGTTGAAGGGATGAGAGACAGTTAGCCAGTTAGAGACAGGGGACCAGAATGACTAAGCCGTGGTGAGAAATTTAGCCTGGACATCATGAATCTATACAAGAGTCAGGCTCAGGGCTATGTAATATACATTATTATGTTCAATATGATTAATGGAGTCTGAAATGAATGGCATAGAAATTATTGGATGCAAGCTTTGTGGGCAGAAAAATTATCCTATATTTAAATAGAACCACTAATAATAAATAGAACTCAGATTCAAAACAAAGCAAACTGTGAAAGCAAACTATTTTCCTAAGAAATTTGTATAGTTACTCAAGCACTAAGTTACCTGTGGGGTGTCTTGCCTTTAATTAAAACATTTGGATGCAGTAAGTTATGTCAAGAGTCATATGACACACAAGTCTCATGCCTAGCAACCAAGAAGTATCATAGCATCTAAAAGCTCTAAAATGGCAACATCGATATAAAGGGAAAGACATAAAATAGCAACCCAAAGACTGAAAAAGATATATACATAAACAAAAGAAAATAAAAAGCAAAGGCAATAAACAAATTAATATCATGCAAAACATTAATTAAAGGTGCATCCCTGTCAGCAAGAACCAACCCTGGATACAGTGGCAATCCACAGCCAGGAATACTTGCACACACCTACACTCATTCGTTAGCTATCCTATAAAGATCAATCAACCCAATACTTGTTTGGATGTTGGAAGAAAAATCATGCACATGGAGAACATGTAAACTCTACACAGTGAATAGTTTTCAGTTCTAATTGGGTATCCTCAGATTGTGAAGCAGCAGCCATTGTTATTGTAGTAGAAGGTTTCACATTATAACAGTTTCAAAATGTTGTTGCTAAAGACCTGACATCATTAAATGACAAGGGGTTCATTTTCATTGACTAATATCAAATATGAGATTTGTTTTAAAAACCTCTATTGCTGTCTAATAAAACTGATTGTTGCCACACACTTGAATATGTGTATAGATATCCATCAGACAGCTGAGATCTTCTGACACTAGCCTCCTTGCTGTCTGTAAACTTTTTTTTTCAACTCTGAAAATTTTCACTCAGCTCTGTGGTGTCTACTTCAGAAACTCTCTGCTTAGGTCTATTTGTGAGGCTTCATCTGTCTCAACATTTACATTTAATCTACACCCAAATATTCACCCAAAGCCTGGTAGAACAATTGTTTGAGCCAAAGGGGGCATTACGCCATCAACTTAACCCACCAGCCCCCTCAGTTTTGGAAGAAAGTTTTTTAACCACTTTCATTGCATTCTAAAAATAGTTGTAACTTTGCCAGTGGTCAAATATCTGTGCTAACCACTAACCTATAATGTACAGTGGAACCTCGAGATACGAGCACCTCTGTATACGAGAAATTCAAAATACGAGGAAAGTATGAGCGAAAAATTCAGCTCTAAATACGAGCATTGGTTCGCGTAACGAGCCACGAGCCAGGCTGTGGGTATAGCTCGCGGCTTAGCAAGGGGGCGTGGTAGCAGTTGCGAGCCGCGATCTGCGGTGTCTGCGTTTCTCACTTAAGTGCACAGGTGGGAAACTGCCCACATCCATGATTGTTCCTGTGGCTGATGGGCTGCAGCTGCCATGTCCTCCCCGCATATATAGAGAAGCGCGAGCCGGTTAAGGGGGAGAAAAAGTAAAAGAAAAGAAAGAGAGAGAGAGAGAGAGAGAGAGAGAGAGAGAGAGAGAGAGAGAGAGAGAGAGAGAGAAAGACAGAGAGAAGGCAGGCAGGCAGGCAGGCAGGCAGGCAAGTGCAGGCTCGCGCAGGCTCGCGTGTAGCTGAACAGGCGAGCCAAACAGCTGAAGCAGGACGGTGTAGAGAAGGTCAGCTGCATTAAGAGTGTCTCGCCTGTTGCAGAGCCCGCAGGTGAGACGCTAACAGAGAAGAAGCACCGGCGATTGTCATCTGTTTTTTAAAGACGGCATCCTTTTGACGTTTTAACCTCGTGTTAAAGGATTGTTATTCTTGTGTATTTTAAACCTCCACTTCACAACTGTTTTAAGGATTATTTATTTAAAGATTTATTGAATGCTCTACTGCACTTTGGACACCTGTTTTGATTCTTTTAATAATCAGTTATATTATTTACCAGTGTTATTTATTAAAGGTAGACTACAGTATATATAATTTATCAGTGTTATTTGTTAGGAAAATTGATTTTTATGTTAATATATTTGGGGTGCAGAACGGATTAACTGGATTTCCATTATTTTCAATGGGGAAGTTTGTTCTAGATACGAGAAATTCGCTATACAAGCTCAGTTCTGGAACGAATTAAACTCGTATCTAGAGGTTCCACTATATATATATAAAAGTCAATGTATGCATGTGTGTATGTATGTTCTAGCATCATTATGCCCAGAGGGGACTGGGCGGTCTCGTGGCCTGGAACCCCTACAGATTTTATTTTTTTCTCCAGCTTTCTGGAGTTTTTTTTTGTTTTTTCTGTCCACCCTGGCCATCGGACCTTACTCCTTTTCTATGTTAACTAATGTTGCCTTATCTTAATTTCTTATTTTGTCTTTTATTTTTCTTTTCTTCATTATGTAAAGCACTTTGAGTTACTTTTTGTATGAAAATGTGCTATATAAATAAATGTTGTTGTTGTTGTTGTTATCACTTCCGAACGGCTGGAGCAATTTTCATGAAACTTGGTACACGTGTTTCTCATTGGTCAACTAAAAATACCGTAGGGTGAAATCAACCCTAACCCACCCCTTTCTGGGTAGGATGGGGGTAGGGAATCCATTCCAGGATTCCCGGACATTTTTTTTTCCCGCATTCCCGGGAATGAAACTGCTGTAATTCCTGGGAAAACGGGAACGGCCAAGCTCGCATATGTAGCGTATAAAAGTGTAAAAATCAATCAATAAATAACAGAGTTATAGTTGAAAATAATTAAGCTGCACCATTGCTGCAGCTTGCACTTCATTAGACAACAGCTTTGAACAGCAACTTGAAATTGCAATGCATCAGTCTGTTGCATCCGCATTATCTGTGCCAAGAAACTTGCCATCACAGAATGATGACAAGAAACTGGATGCATCAGTAAAAGCTGAAATGGCGGTGTTTCAGCGCAATGGCAAGCGCAGGTGTTGTTTAGAACAAATGTATCAGTATCTACCGCCTACTTCAGTGCTACCTATCAAACTGGGTAGCACATGTTCCCATTGTAAAGGCATCACAGACGGGCAAGTAATCGTCCAATCCAGAAGGTATGCGAGCCAATATGTGTCAAATATATGTTTTCTCAGCGGCTGGCGTACTTCTGCATGAAGGTGCGCTCTTGCATGGATGACCGCACGCTGGACACGTTAATAATAATAATTTATTACATTTAAATAGTTTTCTCAGTACTCAAAGCGCTATCCACACAGGGAGGAAGCAAACCCACAATCTTCCACAGTCTCCTTACTGCAAAGCAGCAGCTCTATCACTGCACCACCTGTGAGGATGTTGTGCTTTCTATGCTCTTATTACCACAACTAATGATACATGTACTTCTATGACAGCATGAACTGCTTGTAGATAAGGTTAGTCTTTTATTTGTGTCAACATATTGCAGTAGTTTTATTAAAAGTAAGTGTCAGTCATTCTAAAACCGTTCACATGTGAGATGCCCGGGAGCCCTGGATTCCCGGGAATGAAATGTGGGATTCCCAAATTCCCGGGAATGGATAAACCCATCCGAGAATGGATTCCCTAGATGGGGGTGATCTCCCGGTTTCGTATGCAAGTTATCATCCAGTTGACACTCGGAATGACCACCAGAGGGCGAACGGGAGGTGACTGCCAGCATTCTTTACGTTTGAGCACCACTGCGTCCCTGTTGCTTTTGAAATAAAATACAGTTGGCCAGTTCCAAGCGTCAACTGGATGACAACATACATACAAGACTGCAAGACAAGCACATTAGTGAGTCTTCATTGTTTGTTAATTTATTTTTATTTTTAAAGTTTTTTGTTTTTAATTATATAAATCTCAAATTATTAAAAAAAAAACACTTTATTTTCCTCACGGGCAATGTTGGTTATTTCAGCTAGTTCACACTAAAAGTGACACATGTCAGCACAGCATAAGCTCTCTTCTGTCCAGTATACACCAAATACAACTGTTCTTTATTTAAATGCTATGACTGAGATTAAACTAAGTCTAGCATGCATGGATTTTCTTTTTGTGGAGCTTCAAATTTTAACAAAAGTGTGCTTCTATAATAAAAAAGGTACCCACTATACACTAGATACAGTAAATTGCTGTAAAAAGCTTAATTTGTAGATTATGATTATGAATAATTTCAATTTTGTCAGTAAAAACTACACCTAATATATTATGATCAGTGTTTATAAGGGTCATTTGTTTTTTCTATTTCAAAAATGAGGTTGTTTAGGCATTGACAAAAAGTATTAACAGCTGATATATTTAAAATTTTAATGCATTATCTCAGTGGAAAAGGTTTGTAAGATCATCATTTGTTGTAGATTGTTTTTTTAAATTATGCAACTACATTTGTAGTAATTCAGAGGATATTAATCCCACAACATATGGTAATTTAAAAGTGGATCTTTTTACATGTTTAGTCACCTAAACCTCAAATTGCTGAAAATATGCGATGGCCACAAACAGCAAATTTCAAGAAATGGTATTAAACATTTCATAATCTTATTTTCATGTTTGCTATGAAGCTAGGTTTAGAAAGAAGTGCTGCAGCCTAATGGCCACCACCCCAGACTAACCACATGGTCCTTAGGCTTACAAAATATGCGTATCTGAAAAGCTATTTATGATTCTTTAAATCCTTTTTTTTAACCACTGCAGGAAAGGCAGTTTTAATGACCAGATCAGTGTTACATATTAAATACAAGTTAGGAATTGAACTGGAAATCTTGTGGTGTAAAGTCCATTTTCCTAACTGGTATGCCATGTTACGTGAAAGCAATGTTGAATATACGGCCTGTGTTTGCCAATGACAATACTGACAAGCACTTAGTGATTTTATAACCAGGATGGGGCACCATTTCATCACATGAGCAAAACTAAGGCATGTGTATAAATTAAATTTAACAGTTTCAGTACCTCAGAAAACATGATTATTATGAAAAATCACACTCTCCAGAGAATATAGAGAGAACATCCCAGTACCAAACTCTGGTCCAGAATTATGAGGCAGCAGTTTAATTAAATGTTCAACTGCCATGCCATCCGTAACATACCCATACCATATCTGATTTTTGATCATAAGTTAAAATGTCTCCCGTAGCCCAAAAATAAAGTCATAAAGAAGTTCACTTTCTTTAACCTTCTTTCTCAAGGTTTTCTATTTCACCACTTAAAATTAACATTGGAAACAATGAAGAACAGTTTTTCACTTGGTTTGGGCTTTAATTCAATTCCCACAGGCATTTACAGTATTCAATTACATCTAGAATTCCCTACAGCTTTCAGTTTGCTCTCTGGCAATTGCATTTATCTTGTTACTGTCAGCAGCAGCTGCAGAGGTCTGAAGCTTGTGGTGCCTTTGTGTGTTATAACCATCTTTATACTTGCAGCTTCAAGTAACTGCCAAATGTAGAGACAAAGAAGTCCTCAACTCATATCTAAGCACTATTATGACCGTTTAATTAAAAGAAAAATTGTGAAAAATCTTCAGGTAAAAAAATCCAGGTTTCTTTAACAGATAGATTATATCACAGTGTACAAACACTTTCTGCAAAAGAAATCAAAGAACTAGCATTGCTTACAGAAAAATTCAACATTATACAGAATTAATACTTTACTAAAAAAACATTTAAATTTGCATGTAAATCTAAAAGTGTCAACAGGTTACTGGAAACATTCAATGCATATTTGGAGGGCTTTCACTAATGTCACCTCCTCGGCAAGACAGACCTTTCTCAGGAATATACCCCTGCCATTAAAATAAGGTGACTTAGAACAGCTTAGACAAAATCACCAGAAATAAATAATAAATGCTGCACTACACTTCCTCAAAAGGAATACCAAACTGTGGATAATAGCTAACAATTATATAATTACCATATCTTAATCTAAAAATGATTATTGTTTACTGCACATTATTTAAAAGCCCCCTTCTTTGAAACGCATTTCTAGGTAAATGGTTCCAGGAATATACAATTCTCAGTGCAATAAAATGTGTTCTGCCATCTGAATGAAATTTAATCTTAACTATCTTGAATCTGTACTGAAATGTAATAGATGGCATCCATCTTCTGTGACATCAGACAGGCTGCTAATTTAGCACTAAATCCAAGTTGTACTTTCTGGTTACTGCATGTGTTATCTGTGGGGGAAATAACAGAGCCAAATCCCCAGACACAAGTCCGAGGTGTAAATGAGTGTGTATTTCGGAAATACCTTTATATGGTCTTCTTTAAAGAATCTACTTTCTTTCTCTCCCCACCCCCTGTCCTTCTTTCTCGTCCATTCGTACAAGGAGAGCAGTCCTTCTCCTCTCTCAACTCCAAGCTGTCTGGGTGATGCAGAGTGGCTTCCTGTATGCCAGAACTAGGATTACCTCCAGGACCACCACATTGCACCCAGAAAGCACCCAACAAGGAATGCTCCTTCCTGCAGCTCCCCCTTACTGCTTCCAAGAAACCTGGCAGGGATGCCCATTGGGACTACATCTCCTATGACACTCTGCAGGTGTACACTTGGGAGATCCACCAGAAGGATGTTGCTACCTATCAAACTGGGTAGCACATGTTCCCATTGTAAAGGCATCACAGACGGGCAAGTAATCGTCCAATCCAGAAGGTATGCGAGCCAATATGTGTCAAATATATGTTTTAAAAAACTTCAGTGATTCAACTACTATCGGCATATTCTACCAGAGCAAAGTATTCTCAAGCTGCACACTATTATTTTCTTTGTGCTATCCAATTATGTGCCTATCTGCACACTGTAGCCTACCCCGTCTAGTTAAATAAGTTGCTCATTGTGTTCCTTACAAATATCATATGTTCTCCTGCCTTCAAACTTTGTTTGTTTTAAATTTTAGAATAGTAAAGGAGGATCTACCCCATTTTCAGGTACTGCTGACTATCGCTTAACACGTCAATATATAAATACTTTTCTGTCTTTTTTTCTTCTAAATGTAGAGAAAAGCCAAGCAAAATGACACCTTTTATTGGCTAACTAAAAAGATTACAATATGCAAGCTGAAAGCTTGCACATTGTAATCTTTTTAGTTAGCCAATAAAAGGTGTCATTTTGCTTGGCCTTTCTCTACATTCATAATGGCTAACACGGTAGAACACCCTAGTTCTTCTAAATGTTAAAGAGACCTGCTGCTCAATGCTGATTTATGCACTTAGTGACCAGTTTTACTGCAGACAAGTAGCTGGGAAAGCATTGTTCTATATGTTCAAAAATCCTGACAGTATTTCTGGAAAAGACAGAATTTAAAAGTATATCAAAGTTGTCTTTCCTAATAAGACATGTCCTCTCTCCTTACATAATTATCACAAAGAGATGGCAAAGCTGAGTTCAAAGAGGTTGTTTTCTCTGTAAAATGTCTGAACAGGTATAACCATCCTAGCTCGCTTAAGTCACTCTATGCTTTGGAATTAAAGTTTAACAACAAAAGCCCAGACCCTGTACAGAAACACATGGTATGATGTGGAAGAATAATTTTAGGGTAACATAGCATTCATCTTAAAGAAATAGCATAAAGGCATAATAAATGTGGGAAACAAAATAAAGGTCAACTGAACAACAAAATGTACACTAAAATATAAGATTTGGTTTAGGAAAAATACTGAGATGGTCAAGTAAATAAAGAATGTACCAGAGGAAAGGCTAATGCAATATACAAAACTGAAGGATGACTAAGAAATCAGCAGATGCACTATAAGCAACAAGTATGGACAAGTGTTATATGCACAGAAATTTCATGGGTGGTGGCATATCTCAAAAGGTAGAAGAAGAACCAGACCTTTATTTTATATAAATCATTTGGATGTAAACCAATGAACCAACCAGAGTAAAATGTATGCATTGATTGACACTGTATGTAAATTCAACAGTTTATAAAATGAACCTCTATCCTTTGTTTCTCTGACCATTCTGACCAGGCTGTAACAGACTGCTTTTGAAGAATGCTCCCTCCAAGGCATTTTGCTGAGGAGTAATTAAAAGATACAATGAACAGCTTTTCTCCTGCCTGATTACTGAATTGTCCTGTTACAGAGGACGTTTTATTCTTTAATAAGATGTTAAATTTCAACCACAATGACAAATCATTTGCAGATACCTACTATAAATTGTATAAGAAAAATATCAGATGGATTGGGTTAAGCTACACTGTCAAACCCACACATTACTGCCTGCCACGTGCTATTTTTTCTTTAAAAACGCTTCGTACCTTTTCATTCTCAGCATTTGAAATTACACAAAAGTCACTCAATGCTCATTTAATCCAACATGGATTATTTTAACATGGTTCTGATTATTACTAAGTACATATGTAATGTCTTTTGATTGATCATCTTTTTCTGTTTCATGTGTTTCTGACCCTTGCTATGAATCATTGACTTGACTTTTCCAACTATGCTAATAATTTTGTTTGTGTTAAAACCACTTTTATTTTGATGTTGATGCCCACATTTTTTACTACGTGCAGTGCGCCTTTATTTGACTTGTGCACCAGATGTCTATCTCATTAATGTAAAGTAAATACCTCTTTCAATAATGCTAACCACTGCTGTGGCAAGCATGACAAAGTCAAACATAATTACAACCAGGCTCACTCTCAAAGGTGGGTTAGGTTTGAGTACAGAAGAGGAGGTAAAGATTAATTTGTGCATGGTTAAGTGTGCAATTATATTTCAAATTACAATACAAACAATAGTTGCATCATTGAAGTCCCTTAACTAATGCTTGCTTTTTTATAGCAAAAAATTATTCTTAACTTGTTAGAAAGAGTGGAACTGTACATAAGGAAAACGTCAGCTGCATTTCTTACAGAACATAGGCTCATTGGCATTTAAATCTATTTTGTCCAGCCTAATTGTTCAAACTTTGTTAAAACATTAGACAAGAGCAGTGAAGCTGTTGATAGTCATGTTACAGCTTGAATCAATTGGCAATTGGTGAACTGTAGCTCATTTCTTATCTCAGATCATATCTTGTGCAAAATCCTGCTGGAATAAGTTCTAGTTCAAGACAGCCATGTACTGGAAAAAGAGTGATTGTTGACATTATAGTTTTATACTGTAACAAAGGAAATAAAATTCTCTTCTTTTAGAAAATATATGACCTAATACTTCCGCAACATAACAATTAGTTGCATGTGAGGTCTTGACTATTAGCCTAAAAGATAGATATTAAAGTAGTCAAACAAGATGTGTATCATTTTCAAAATGTTACCTGTGTTAAGAGTGCAACAGTTGAATTCTGCTAATTAAACAGCAAGTGATACATTGGTTGGTGCTACTGTATGAGAGATACAAATTACTGGGTTGAAATATTCATGGATTCCTCATGTCAATGTGGATTTTTCCTACAGTATATAGACTGGCATCCTCTGACTTCTCAAAGAAGTGCACCTTAAGCTAATTGTCAATGCTAAATTTGCCCAGTTGGGATTCATACAATACAATACAATTTATTTTTGTATAGCTCGAAATCACACAAGAAGTGTCGCAATGGGCTTTAACAGGTCCTGCCTTTTGACAGCCCCCCAGCCTTGACTCTCTAAGAAGTTAAGAAAAACTCCCAAAAAAAACCCTTGTAGGGAAAAAGTAGAAGAAACCTTGGGAAAGGCAGTTCAAAGAGAGACCCCTTTCCAGGTAGGTTGGGCAAGCAGTGGGTGTCAAAAAAGGGGGTAAATACAATACAATACACAGAACAGAGCACAAGTTCGAGTGCATCTAGAAATAAGCTCCAGCCCACATTACCCTGTACTGTATTATGAATTAATGAATTCTGTTAATATCTGTTGCAATCAATAACAGAACAGTTTATATCATATAATGGCAAAAACATTTTGTACCTAAAATTGACAGATATAAGGTCCAAAAAACTCTGGAATACTTATTGTAGAAACTTATAAATCACACATGCGTTGCTTTTAAAATAATGAAAATATCTGACTTCTGGAGCATCTATACTCGACGGAATGGTCATTTTTAATCTATGTATCTATCATAGCTGGTTGTGAATTGACACCTTTATTATTGATTAATATTGATATTATAGAATCATGAACAGCTATAACCTCTCATGAAACACACAGTAACATGATCACAAGGTCTACAAAGCAATTATCACATTAATCAGTCCATCTTAGGAGAAGATGACTTTATTAAAGCATATCTTCCAGACTGATATCTTTATTCAGTCCATTTACACCCATGAGATCTCTTAAACAACTTTCTGGCAATCTGTTAAAGCACACTTAAAACATCATGTACCTCACAAATAACAAGAAGCAATAAGCTAAAAGGAAATATACTTGTACTCCATATGTTGTGATACAAATCAATATTATACTGTATTAGCAATTTAACTGTTTTCTGTACACCATCTACCTGACCTAATCATAAGCTCACTAAAACTGTGTGCTTATACAGGGTGGTGTAGGGAAACAGGAAATTTGGGAACTAAGTGTTGGTGACCTCTGGGAATTTGGCAGTTGTTTGGGACCAATGTGACCTCATTTAGAACCCCTTTTCATTAGTTATAATGGAGTAGTGGAATGGTGCGCAACGAGCGTTCGCTGTGAAAGCATTTTATAAGAATGGGGATAGTGTGACTGTTGCGCAAAGGGAATTTTGCCGTCATTACCAGTTGGGATGTCATGATCGTGTCCTATCTGCTCATGCGATTACAACATGGGTGCATAATTTTGAAGAAACGGGTTCGGCCTTAAATAAGAAGTCCAAAGGTGGAACTACTTCGCATACTGCCTGACAATCGATGGCAGCTATTTGGCGATTGTTTGTAAGGCGTGTTATTTCATGCAACAGTTGCATTCCATGGCCTCTGAGATCCCCAGATCTCACTGTTTGTGATTTTTTTTCTGTGGGGACATCTTTGCTGAACTAAAAAGGAGGATTGAAGTGGAAATCGCTGGCATTCTTGTTGACATGTTACGTCGAGCAATGCAGAATTTCCAAAACAGGCTGTCAAAATGTGTCATGGACAAACGAAAAATGAGAAATGGATAACATACTAATTGCATATCCTGTAAAATACATCCATCCATCCATCCATTTTCCAACCCGCTGAATCCAAACACAGGGTCACGGGGGTCTGCTGGAGCCAATCCCAGCCAACACAGGGCACAAGGCAGGAACCAATCCCGGGCAGGGTGCCAACCCACCACAGCTGTAAAATACATTTCATCATTAAATGTAATTTGTAATGTGCTTATTCGTGCAGTGAACATCAGTTGAAAATTTCCCATTACCCTGCGCCACCCTGTATTTATAAGGACACAGCACATGTTAATTATACATGGGGAAGCGCTTTCCCTTACTCTCCATAGCAGCATAGTACAAAGCACCAATATAGAACTTTAACACAGTCCCTTTATTCTCTTCTCTTCTCACTCTCTTTCTCTCTCTTCATACTCCACTCCTCCCTCAAGTTTCATCTGCTTCCTGCTGACTCTAGCTCCTCGACTGGAGTGAGGCTGCTCCTTTTATAGAGCACCTGGTAGTGTCCCAGATGTCCCGTGATCTCCACCTGATGTGGTGGCAGCCCTGCAGAGGATGGATCTGCTGTTCCCCAGAAGGGTTGAGCTTCCATGCTCCAAACATGTGGCACTGTAGCAAGCCAGTGGGTCTGCCCTCTATCATCCCAGAGGAGGTACTGTCCCCTACAAGCTCCATCCCCCAGTCCTTCCCTTAAGAAGGTGTCCTGGGTGTCCATTACAATATATAAAAGGAAACATATATATATATATATATATATATATATATATATATATATATACTGCTCAAAAAAATTAAAGGAACACGTTGAAAACACATCAGATCTCGATAGGAAAAAAAATCATGCTGGATATCTGTACTGAACGAAAGGATGCCACATCATTTGATGGAAATGAAAATTATCAACCTATAGAGGGCTGAATTCAAAGACATCCTGAAAATCAAAGTGAAATAATTATGTGGCAGGCTAGTCCATTTTGCCGAAATTTCATTGCTGCAACTCCAAATTGTACTCAGTAGTTTGTATGGACTCCACATGCTTGTATGCATGCCTGTCAATGGTGGGGCATGCTCCTAATGAGACAACAGATGGTGTCCTGGGGGATCTCCTCCCAGATCTGAAACAGGGAATCACTGAACTCCTGGACAGTCTGAGGTGCAACCTGGTGGAGTCGGATGGACCGAAACATAATATCCCAGAAATTTAGGTCAGGCGAGCATGGGGGCCAGTCAATGGTATCAATTCCTTCATCCTCCAGGAACTGCCTGCCTACTCTCGCTACATGAGGCCGGGCATTGTCGTGCACCAGGAGGAACCCAGGACCCACTGCACCAGCATAGGGTCTGACAAATGGGTCCAAGGATTTCATCCAATACCTAATAGCAGTCAAGTTGCAGTTGTTTAGCCTGTAGAACTCAGTGAGTGCCTCCATGGATATGCCTCCCCAGACCATCACTGAACCACCACCAAACCGGTCATGCTGAACGACGTTACAGGCAGCATAACTTTCTCCATGGCTTCTCTAGACCCTTTCACGTCTGTCACATATGCTCAGGGTGAACCTGCTCTCATCTGTGAAAAGCACAGGGCTCCATTGCTGGACCTGCCAATTCTGGTATTGTATGGCAAATGCCAGTCGAGCTCCACGGTGCCGGGCAGTGAGCACAGGGCCCAGTAGAGGATGTTGGGCCCTCAGGCCTCCCTCATGAAGTCTGTTTCTGATTGTTTGGTCAGAGACATTCACACCAGTGGCCTGCTGAAGGTCATTTTGTAGGGCTTTGGCAGTGCTCATCCTTTTCCTCCTTGCCCAAAGGAGCAGATACTGGTCCTGCTGATGGGTTAAGGACTTTCTACAGCCTTGTCTAGCTCTCCTAGAGAGCTTCATGCCCTTGAGACTGTACTAGGAGACACAGCAAACCTTCTGGCAATTGGCGCATATTGATGTGCCGCCCTGGGGAAGTTGGATTAACTGTGCAACCTCTGTAGGGTCCAGATATCGCCTCATGCTACCAGTAGTGACACTGACTGTAGTCAAATGCAAAAGTAGTGAAAAAACAGTCAGAAAAGATGAGGAGGGAAAAATGTCAGTGGCCTCCACCTGTTAAACCATTCCTGTTTTGAAGGTCATCTCATTGTTGCCCCTTTAGTGCACCTGTTGTTAATTTCATTAACACCAAAGCAGCTGAAACTAATTAACAACCCTCTCTGCTACTTAACTGACCAGATCAATATCCCAAATTTCCCAGACGTTTCACTGACTTGATACTATACTCTGATTAAAAAGTGCAGTTTAGTCAAGCTTGGGTCATAGAGTTGCACAGGGTTCAGGGTTTCCAAGGAATATTAACTTTATGTTACAGGCAAGAACAGACACAAGAGTTTATTCAACAGGAGCTTCTCTTCAGCGCATGGGCGCTCCATCCTCCAGCTTAAAAGAACACAAAGTCTTCTTCGTCAAGCAGGTTCACTGTCTTGGAAGCAGCGGCTGGAGCAGACATGGTCTGGGGTCGGGGTTTGGTCTTTTATATGTTCTAAGCATTGTGCAAGAAGAATATTACGCGGTAAAAGAGCAAAGCTGCAGCTGATCCTGCAAAAGGCCATTTAAGAGTTTGTTTGTTTACCACTAAAATACTCTTTAGGTGTGGGTTTTCAAAGGGGAGCTGTGTTTCTTTGCCACTGGTTTACTGTTTAACTGAGAGCCAGCTCACAGCTCAGAGAGCATCAGCCAGCATTATGTGGTAGGAATAAGGAGCACAGGAGCCGCCGTCTTGAGCAACTGCTACCACGTCCATTCTTAAATGGCTGTAAGCTAATAAACCACCTTGTTAGTTTTGGGTTCACATCCTGTTGTCTGTAGAGCCACTGGAGAGGTGTGTGATTAGTTACCATGGTAAACTTTCACCTTCATAAGTAATAACAGAGTGCTTCCACAGCCCACTTAATTGCCAAACACTTGCTCTCAATGGTTGAGTAATTCTACTCACTGAGAAGCAATTACCTATTCAAATAGGTGATGGGATGTTGCTCGCCACTGAAAACTTAAGAAAGGCCAGCCCCCAAACCAAACACATTAGCGTCCATCTGCAAGATGAATTCCTTAGAAAAATCTATATTTCTTAGAATGAGTTATGACAACAAAGCAGTTTTCAAGTCAGAAAAGTTAAGAGAAGCGGAAATATTCGCAAAATTTAGAATGAACCCTCCCAGGAAAGCATAAACCTGCTTTTGCATCAACAGAAGTGGATACGCAAGCACTTCATCTACCCTCTTCAACCCTTCCCCATAGAATATCTCAAATAGTGTGTCTCGGACATACTCAATTTACATTTCTTAGAGTTAGCCATCAACCCTGCCTGCTTCACGCTGTCAAGCACAGTTTGTAGGCTCTCCAGATGTGTCTGGCAATCATTACTGAAAATGACCACTTCATCAAGATACGTCCCAAAATATTCAGAATGGGGGCGCAAAATCTGATCCATCATACGCTGGAAAGTTAAAGGCACACTGTCCAAACTGGAGTCTGGTAAACTCTTAACAATCTGTCAGGGTTGCGAATGCCATCTTCTTGCTTTTGATAGATCAAGGCTTGAGATATATGAAGCTTGACCTAGTTTCCCCAATAACTGATCTATATGCAGCATCAGATATACATCAAATTGGAGACCTTATTTAAGCATCTAAATATCAAAAAGCAAATGGATCTGTCTGGCTTAGGGACCAATACAGTTGGGCTCCTCCATTTGCTGTTACTCTTGGAAATTACGCCCAATTCAACAATCTGCTTGACCTCATCGTATACTACATTCTTTCTTGCCTCCAGTATACAATATATACATATCATATGCATATTTGCACTTTAACACTGGGCTCAGTTACAATTTTACATTTAGCAAGCTTGGTGAGACCAGGAAGTGAGGAAAAGACATCCACATTTTTCACAATCAAAGACAGCTACTCAGTTTTTTGAGTATCTGTTATATCATCAGCAATGGCAACGAAAGTCTGAGAGACTGCCATAGCAGTCGTTAACATCTCATTAGGCTCATGCCATTCCTTCAAGAGACTGACATGTGAGATCTGAACAGACCTCCGCCGGCCTGGTATTCTAAATTATAATTTACAGGGCCCATTCATTCTTCTATTACAACAGGACCCTGCCGTTTTGCCAGGAACTTATTAAAATAAGTACTCAGTCATCTTTTTTGAATCCACAGAGCTTGCTATTTTTATCATAATGACATTTCTGCCCCTCCTGCTTGTGCTGTTGATGCGCCACAAAGATAGAGAATAATTTAGAAATCTGGTCCTGCAGTGAAACGACCCAATGTGCAAATGCCAAATTTCAAGTGCCAGTCTGCACACCTGTCCATTCCTCACAAATGATATCCAAGATACCTTGCGGATGCCTGCTAAATAGTAACTCAAATGGACTTAAGCCAGTAGAATCCTGAGGTGATTTTCGAACATGAGATAAGGTAACACGGTGTCCCAGGTTATCGGGTTATCATGAGCCACATGCCTAATCATCTACTTTAAAGTCTTGTTAAATCGTTCTGTCAGGACATTTGTCTGAGGATGGTAAACAGTGGTACTCAATTTCTTAATTGCAAGGCTTTAACATAAGTGTTTCATTACCCTGGAAGTAAAGGGCATAACTGGTCACTTAAAATTTCACATGGAATGCCAATACAAGTAAAACTCTCAGCCACAGCCTTTGCAACAATCTGTGAGTTAACCTTCCGCAGAGCAGCCACTTCAAAATATTGTGTTGCATAATCTACCAACATGAGTATATACTGATAACCATTCTTATCCTTCAGTGAGTGGGCCTACAAGGTCCAACCCATCTCTCATGAATGAGACATCCAAAAAACAGTTAGGTCCATAAATATTTGGACAGAGACAACTTTTTCTAATTTTGGTTCTGTACATTACCATAATGAATTTTAAATGAAACAATTCAGATGCAGTTGAAGTGCAGACTTTCAGGCTTTAATTCAGTGCGGTGAACAAAACGATTGCATAAAAATGTGAGGCAACTAAAGCATTTTTTAACACAATCCAGGGGGTAGGCGTATCGATATCCAAGTCTGCCATAAAGAGAAGACTGCATGAAAGTAAATACAGAGGGCGGCGTTTCATGATACAGATGGACAATGACCCAAAACATACAGCCAAAGCAACCCAAAGCAAAGAAGTGGAAAATTCTTGAATGGCCTGATCTTAAGCCAATTTAGCATGCATTTCACTTGTTGAAGACTAAACTTCGAACAGAAAGGCCCACAAACAAACAGCAACTGAAAGCCGCTGCAGTAAAGGCCTGGCAGAGCATTAAAAAGGAGGAAACCCAGCATCTGGTGATGTCCATGAGTTCAAGACTTCAGGCTGTCATTGCCAGCAAAGGATTTTCAACCAAGTATTAGAAATTAACATTTTATTTCCAGTTATTTAATTTGTCCAATTACTTTTGAGCCCCTGAAATGAAGGGATTGTGTTAAAAAATGCTTTAGTCGCCTCACATTTTTATGCAATCGTTTTGTTCACCCCACTGAATTAAAGCCTGAAAGTCTGCACTTCAACTGCATCTGAATTGTTTCATTTAAAATTCATTGTGGTAATGTACAGAACCAAAATTAGAAAAAAGTTGTCTCCGTCCAAATATTTATGGACCTAACTGTAGGTATCAGGAAAAAGGGAGCCCGAGAAGGTCTGTGAGGGGAGACGATCTTACTGTCAGGGCAAGACTTACAAAATTGCTCCATATCTCTGCCCATATTTAGCCAGTAAAACCGTTTCACGATCACCGTTTCTTTGCACCTAGATGACTGCCCAAAACATGCCACGTGAGCAATTTTCAACACTGTCTCTCTATGAACAATCAAGTTTACTAACTGCTCGATCAGCCTGCATCGGAAATTACCCAATATAGAAAGCTGTTTTTAACCAAAAGGTGCGGGGTCTTGAAATTAGGAGCATCACGCTCCTTATAGTAGTAATAATCTGAATCATGTGCTTGCTTCAAAGCAAACTCTAAGGTACTGCCAGCTTGCTGCAAACGTGCAAACTCTGCCAGTTTTCCAGCCAATGCATCCTGAGATCCTGGAGCAGCAGCTCCATCTGAGGAGGATATAGGAGCAAGTGCCTACTGTGAAGGGCCAGGCGGCTGTCCTAGAAAATCAAACAGGGAGTCACCCCCCCTATCCTCACTGGAAGAACACAAATTCTTCTTCATCAAGCAGGTTTAGTGTCCCGGAAGCAGCGGCTGGGGCAGATGCGGGTTGGGGAAGAGAGGACAGGAGAGTGAGCAATTGGCTGGCCGGGGCTTGGTCTTTTAAATGTTCTAAGCATTTTGGAAGAAGCATGATACGCTTAAAAGCTGATCCTGCAAAAGGCCAGTTAAGAGTGTGTTTGTATCCCACTGAAAAACTGTTTAGGTGGAGGTTTTTGAAGGGCAGTTGTGTTTCTTTGCCATTGGTTTACTGTTTAACAGAGAGCCAGATCACAGCTAAAAGAGCATCAGCATGCACCAGCCGTCATTACATGGTAGGAATATGGAGCAGAGGAGCCGCTCGCTGTCTTGAGCGAATCGGCTGGGTCACTGGTCACAACATATATATATATATATATATATATATATATATATATATATATATATATATATATATATATATATATATATATACTGTATGTAATGGACAGCTAGGACTCTTACCCAGCCTTCTTAAGGGAGGGACTGGCGGAAGGGGCTTGCACAGGGCAATACCTCCCCCAGCCCCAGGGGCAGCCCCCCTGGCTTGCTACGGTGTCACAGGTTTGCAGCATAAAAGCTCAACCCTGGTGGGGGCCGTGGCCACCTCCAGGAGGTGCATGAAAAACAGTTGAGCCCTCCTCTGCAGTACTGCCACTACAGCCGAAAGTACATGCTGAAGGAGACCAAGGAACAACTGGGGCACTTCCAGGTGCGCTATAAAAGGAGCCGCCTCACTCCATTCAGGAAGCAAGAGTCAGGTGGAAGAGGAGGAGGAGTGGAGGCAGAAAGACTGAGAGAAAGAAGTCAAAGAATGTGCTGTGCTGTCTTGTGTACTATGGGAGGGAGCGAAAGAAAAGCATTTTCCCCTGTAAATAAAGCCTGTTGTGCTGATCTTCTGCTTGAGCCCGTTGTGTCGGGTGTTTGGGGAGCTGTGCACCCCTGGTGGCCACATATATAGTACACATATCTATAATAATAAAAGGCAAAGCCCTCACTGACTGACTGACTGACTGACTCACTCACTCACTGACTGACTGACTCACTCATCACTAATTCTCCAACTTCCCGTGTAGGTGGAAGGCTGAAATTTGGCAGGCTCATTCCTTACAGCTTACTTACAAAAGTTAGGCAGTTTTCATTTCAAAATTATACGCGTAATGGTCATAACTGGAACCTCTTTTTTGTCCATATACTGTAATGGTAGGCAGCAAGATGGCCGTAGGAGACTGAGTTGCGTGTCGCGTCATCACGCCTCCCATGTAATCACGTGAACTGACTGTGAACTCAGTACGTAGAAAAGAAGGAGGAGCCCCAAAGAGCGCAGAAGAAAACATTCATTACACAATTGACAAGGCAGCGAAACAATAAGAAGCGAGTGAGTGACGCATACAAGCATCTTCATAAGACACGAGGTATAAAAAAGCACGGTGTAAACCGTAAGTCTAAATTTACTTTATACAAACGCTCCCGCTGCCGTTTGCAATACCATATTCGCGAGATACAAGTTTAATGAGAAGACACGAGGTATAAAAAAGCACGGTGTAAACCGTAACCTTAACTTTATAGAAACGCTCCCGCTGCCGTTTGCAATGCCATATTCGCGAGATACAAGTTTAATGAGAAGACACGAGGTATAAACGAGAGTTTGCATCACTTTGTAACAGAGTTAAAATTGCTGTAGCGAGAAACTTTTAACTGCCGGGTCTTAGCTAACATTAAATAAACCCGTGGACATCGCAACATCACACAAGGGAGTGGCTCACGTGAAGTGACTGAACGCAGCAGGAGTGATCACTTCCATGAATCAAACCTGTTCAAAAAACACATTACACAATTGATAAGGTAGGAAAAGAATATGAAACAAGGCACGGTATAAACCGTAACTTTAAGTTTATAGAAACGCTGCCGTTTGCAATACCATATTCGCCCCTGCGAAGCGCGGTGATTTTGCTATATATATTAAACTATTTCAACCATTGTATGATCTGCTTCTCGCAACTGAAAGAGGGCACCGTGGCAGAAGTTAGCCGACTTGCTCACCAACCACAAGCGTTACCTGGTAGGTAACCACTCATACAATCAGATTGTGAATCAGACTACGAATGCCTGCAATGTAATTACCCCGATCTACATGCTGTCAAATGAACGAACCTCACGCCGTGGCACAACGTTAGGGGCTTCGCCTCTACGTCCGAGGATCGATTCCCGTAAGGGAGTGCAGTGACTGTGTACTCCTGATGAGCCCACAATTACGGCGAAACACGTGTCGCATACTATGCATCTTCAAAGCACGGTGTAAACAGTAAGTTTAAATTGAGTTTATAGAAACGCTCCCGCTGCCGTTTGCAATACCATATTAGATGACTTTGTAACAGAGTTTAAATTGCTGGAGCGATAAATTTTTAACTGCCGGGTCATGTCGCGTGTTCTTGGGTAGGTACACCAAAAAATGTATACATTTATGCATGTAATGGGCAAACAAAAAATGTACTATACCCGAAAGCACTACAGTAGTACTCAATGTATCTTTACTTCTTAAATGTTAATGTTTTACTGTTTAATAATTTATACGCTTCTTATATGTTATTCAGATTCTTTTATCAAAATACCAGTAACAGCGCACTGCACGATAACGTGGAGTGAATACACTTGACATGACCATTCATAGTATTTATCCTCTTTCTCTGTACGTTTACCATTCGTTTGCTCAGACGTTGATGCGCTTGCTGCTTAATGAGCAGCTCTTGACCCTAGCGTCCCGCTGCTTCTCTTCTTTCGTCGGCATCTTTTCCCGTTAAAACTGATTTTTTTTAAAACTTAGTATGTTTTCTTTAATTTTTCAGTTAAGCTGGCACTTAAGTCTTCAATCTGCCTCAAGAATGATTAGCGAAGGTGGTAGACAATGAAAACGTCAGCCGTACGCATCCGCCACGCACGCACTGGTGCGCGCAGCTCTGAGTTGATTCTACAATAAAATAAAATAAAGATAAAAAGAGTAATAACTTGCAGCACCGCTATTCAATTACACTTGCCTAACGCCTCTCCTAAGGGGAAATACTGTGGGATCTGGGCATCCGTCAAAGTAGCAATCACAAGCCCGATTAGAAAGCGGGAAGCTGTGATTTGTCGTCTCCCTCCCATGTAACAATCACAGCCCGTGTTGCAACGCACTATGTATGTATATGTATATATGTGTATGTGTGTGTATATGTATGTGTGTATATATATATATATATATATATATATGTGTTCATATGTGTGGGAAAGCGAATAGTAGACGTGACGTAGTATCTGTGTACCAAATTTCAAGTCAATAGGTGAAACGGTTTGCGAGCTACAGCTGATTTAAAATCCTGGACAGACAAACGAATAGCCACGGTAGTGTTTTATAGAAGAACATTTTAATGTTTAATAATTTATATTTATATGCAATGTGCTTCTTATATATTACTTCATATTCTCAAATGATAATGATGTTAATGTTGTTTATATTGATTTCTATGTTATTGTAAGTGCTCTTTATTTGTGGAAAAATAAATTTGGCAATTAAACTTATTTTATACATACATTTTATTTTTTTCTCTTGCACTCAGTGAGCGAATCCACTGGGTAATCAGCTATATATATATATATATATATATATATATATATATATATATATATATGTATGTGTATATATATATATGTGTGTGTATATATATATATATATATATATATATATATATATATATATATATATATATATATATATATATATATATATATATATATATACATAGATAGATATATGTGTATGTATGTAGATATACAAATATGTATATATATGTATATATGTGGGCGGCACGGTGGCGCAGTGGGTAGCGCTGCTGCCTCGCAGTTGGGAGATCTGGGGACCTGGGTTCGATTCCCGGGTCCTCCCTGCGTGGAGTTTGCATGTTCTCCCCGTGTCTGCGTGGGTTTCCTCCGGGCGCTCCGGTTTCCTCCCACATTCCAAAGACATGCAGGTTAGGTGGATTGGCGATTCTAAATTGGCCCTAGTGTGTGCTTGGTGTGTGGGTGTGTTTGTGTGTGTTCTGCGGTGGGTTGGCACCCTGCCCAGGATTGTTTCCTGCCTTGTGCCCTGTGTTGGCTGGGATTGGCTCCAGCAGACCCCCGTGACCCTGTGTTTGGATTCAGCGGGTTGGAAAATGGATGGATGGATGGATGTATATATGTTTATATATATGTAGATATACAAATATGTATATGTATATATATGTATATATGTGTATATATATGTAGATATACAAATATGTATATGTATATATATGTATATGTGTCTGCATGTGTGTGTATATATATATATATATATATATATATATATATATATATATATATATATATATATATATATATATGTATGTATATATATATATGTTGATATATGTATAAATATGTGGATGTGTATATGTATATATTTATGTATATACAGTATGTTTATGTATATATATGTTTACATAACCTCTTTAACACACTACTTCTCCGCTGCGAAGCGCGGGTATTTTGCTAGTGTATATATATATATATATATATATATATATATATATATATAAAATGTGTATATGTGTATATATGATATATCTGTATATATGTGTGTGTATATATATATATATATATATATATATATATATATATATATATATATATATATATATAATATATGTGTATGTGTGTGTGTGTGTGTATATATATATATATTTTTATATATTTATATATATATATATATATATATATATATATATATATATATATATATATATATATATATGACAGCAACACTCATAACAATGACAACACAATTACATTGACAATCATGTTACGTTATTTTTAAAATGTTTCCTTTACTTTTTCATAACCTCTTTAACACACTACTTCTCCGCTGCGAAGCGCAGGTATTTTGCTAGTATATATATATATATATATATATATATATATATATATATATATATATATATATGTATGTATATATATATATATACATATATATATATATATATATATATTGTCACACACGTGCGACTAGGAGTGAGCTGAATGGACCAAGTGGAAGTGATTACCCGCCTGGCCAGGGGGTGGCGGGGTGCTCTAAACTTGTTTCTGTTAATTCTGCAGATCAAATACGGGAAATCCTGCCTGAGTCAACATCATTTCCGGTTCCGGCTCCCAGACTGATGTCACTTCCTGTTCCGGCTCCCAGACTGATGTCACTTCCGGTTCCAGCTCCCAGACTGAAGTCACTTCCGGGTTATGGACTATAAATTCGCCATATTGCCAAACCAAATCAGTTCATGTTGGGAACTCAAACAGACAACATCGGTTGTGAACTAAAAATCCTTTGCAGCTAGGAACATTATAAGGGTGGCTGCCCCAAACCTTCTTTTAGTGTGTTGAGACTCGTTATTTCACAGTGGCGTAGTCGGCAGGATGGCCTCCAGGTGGAATGGGAAGCCGAACCAAACTTATGTCTCAACACACCAACGTGCTGAACCTCTCAAGACCAATCAGGTAGGAAAGTACCGTTCTTGTGTTGCCGAGCTGGGGTCTGACAGTGTGTGTAGGGGGGATCTTGAGTATGTTCCGACCCAGTTCTCCTTAAAGAGGACCTGGGAGCGTAGGCAGAAGACCTACACACGAGGGCCGGGTTCTGAAAGGAACACAGTGGGGACCTATTATGGGCTCTCTAGGATGGGGACCAACCCAAAGATCCCCACAAAGAAAAAATTCTTTGAGAAAGGTGGGGGTGCCCTGGGTCGGCAGGCAAAAGAAATTATGACCTGGGAATACAACCCAGACGAATCCCTCAGAGAACAGGCCATAACTCTATGGCAGAAAGTCGGGTGTTGGCTACGGCCATATAATAAAAATGCCCGACAAATTGTGGAAAAGGTGGCTTGTGCCATAATAATAATGGGCCTACCGGCTAAGCTCGCCCAGCTGACCTGGGGACAGTCATATAACGACATGGTCACCCTTGTAGAGATCATTAATACCTTGTGGGAGGAAACCTTCTTGGGAAACCCAGAACGGAATCCCTGTGAACCTGGAGAGAGTTGTGCCACTAAATTAGGGTCTTACTCTTACATAGCGGAGCATGCTTTGGAAAACTCTGATACGCGGTGGAAGGCTTCGCGAGGTGACACGAGGGTCTGCGGAGAAACACAGAACAAGGGGCAGGGTACTCCTACTACTCCGCTGGCCTTTTCTCATACGGGAGAAGCGCTAGTCAATGGCTTTAACGTACCTTCTTTATTTGACTCTGGCAGTAACATTACCGTTGTTGTTCGCCATTTAGTGTTGCCACGACAAAGATTAAAAGTAAAGACCCATCTAACCTGTATTCATGGGGACGTCCGGTCGTACGAGTCCGCCCGCTGTTACATCTGCCCTAACGGCATATTAAAGAAAAGGATGGTGGCGATGCACAACAATCCTCCGTTCCCCTTGATACTCGGTAGAGATTGGTCAGATATAAACTGCGGCATAACACTCGCTATCCTTACTAAAGCACTCGGTCTTGTTATGGACGCCCCTTCTGCGTCCTCAGCTACCTCCACGCCGTGTACACAGCCGGGAGGGGAACAGAATGCGGCCTTGGAGAATGACGTGGAAACAGCCGGACCGTTGCAGAGCGAAACGTCATCAACAAGTGCTGCGCCGGCTCGGTCGTATGCCACGCCCCTTGAGGTCGAATCTGATCCTCTCTGTCGTCTGCAGTTTCAGTTTAGGCAGACACCGGCTTCATTTAAAAGGGAGCAATGGAATGATGACTCCCTTAAATTTGCGAAAAATGCAGTAGTCTTAATAGATGGCCAGCGCACCACACATCCCATGCCACAAGGTCCCCAATTTGTATTAAATAATGACCTTTTATATCGGGTGGTAGATCATGAAGGCGGAGTGAGGTCACTGCTCTTAGTTCCACGGACTTACCGGCGACAAGTACATTAGAACATTAGAACACTCTAGACGAGAACAGGCCATTCAGCCCAACAAAGCTCGCCAGTACTATCCACTTATTTCTTCCAAGAAAACATCAAGTCGAGTTTTGAAAGACCCTAACGTCTTACTGTCTACCACACTACTTGGTAGCTTATTCCAAGTTTCTATCGTTCTTTGTGTAAAGAAAAACTTCCTAATGTTTGTGCGAAATTTACCCTTAACAAGTTTCCAACTGTGTCCCCGTGTTCTTGATGAACTCATTTTAAAATAACAGTCTCCGTCCACTGCACTAATTCCCTTCATAATTTTAAACACTTCAATCATGTCACCTCTTAATCTTCTTTTGCTTAAACTGTAAAGGCTCAGCTCTTTTAATCTTTCCTCATAATTCAACCCCTGTAGCCCTGGAATCAGCCTAGTCGCTCTTCTCTGGACCTTTTCTAGCGCTGCTATGTCCTTTTTGTAGCCTGGAGACCAAAACTGCACACAGTACTCAAGATGAGGCCTCACCAGTGCATTATAAAGGATGAGCATAACCTCCTTGGACTTGTACTCCACACATCGCGCTATATATCCTAACATTCTGTTAGCCTTCTTAATGGCTTCTGAACACTGTCGGGAAGTCGATAGCTTAGAGTCCACTATGACTCCTAAATCCTTCTCATAAGGTGTACTCTCGATTTTCCGACCGCCCATTGTGTATTCAAACCTAACATTTTTACTTCCAATGTGCAATACTTTACATTTACTGACATTAAATTTCATCTGCCACAAATCTGCCCAAGCCTGTATGCTATCCAGGTCCTTCTGTAATGATATAACGGATTCCAAATTATCTGCTAATCCACCTATCTTGGTATCATCTGCAAACTTAACCAGCTTGTTACTTATATTACTATCTAAATCATTTATATATATTAAAAATAGCAGCGGCCCTAGCACTGACCCCTGTGGAACACCACTCTTAACATCAGCCAGTTCTGATGAGGTTCCTCGCACCATCACCCTCTGCTTCCTGTGTCTGAGCCAATTCTGCACCCATCTACAAACATCACCCTGAACTCCCACCTCTTTTAATTTGATGCCCAACCTCTCATGTGGCACCTTATCAAATGCTTTCTGAAAATCCAGATAAATAATATCATAAGCTCCACTTTGATCGTATCCTTTTGTTGCCTCCTCATAGAATTCTAGCATGTTAGTAAAACACGACCTCCCTTTTCTGAACCCATGCTGACTGCTTAGAATAACTCCTGTCCTTGCCAGGTGTTGCTCGATCTTATCCTTAATAATTCCTTCCATTAATTTTCCTGTGATGCATGTTAAGCTTACTGGCCTATAGTTGCTTGGATCTGCCCTGTCACCCTTTTTATATAATGGGATGATATTTGCCATTTTCCAGTCCTTCAGAATCTCTCCAGTGCACAGTGACTTCCTAAAAATATGCGTCAAGGGTTTATATATGTACTCACTAGCCTCCTTAAGAACATGAGGATAAATATTATCTGGTCCTGGTGATTTGTTCGATTTCAGCTTATTTAATCTGAGCAGTACTTCTCCCTCTACAATTTCCAAATCCCTCAGTACCTCCTTAGTAGTCCCTGTTACCTCTGGGAGGTTATCCACTTGCTCACTTGTAAACACCTCAGAAAAATGTAAGTTTAATGCATCCACTATTTCACTGTCTGTATCTTTTAATTCCCCTTTACTATTCCTGATGCACTTGACCTCCTCCTTGACTGTTCTTTTACTACTAAAATACTGAAAGAATCTCTTAGGGTCTTCTTTCACCTTATCTGCTATATTCCTCTCCAGCTGTCTTTTAGCCTTCCTGATATCCTTCTTAATGGTTGCCCTCATGTTCTCATACGCTCTACAATTCACTTATATGCCTTATAAAGCAGTTTTTTCCTTTGCAACTTCTTTTTTAAATCTTTATTAATCCACCGTGGAGTTTTTTTTCGTTTCCTATTAATTCCAAATTTACGGATGTATCTGTCCTGCATTACATGTAAAACATTTTTAAACCTGTTCCACTGCTCCTCAACTGTCTCCACACTTAAAAGCTTATCCCAGTGTATCCTACTTAGACTTTGTCGCATCTGCTCAAAATTAGCCCTACCAAAGTTCAACTTAACAATTTTAGTCTTTGCATCTGCACTCTTACAAAATACTGAGAATTATATTACATTATGGTCACTTGACCCTAGTGGTTCAATCACCTCTACACCCTCAATTCTATCCTGATTATTACAAAATACTAAATCCAGACAGGCTTCACCCCGTATTGGTGCTTTAACATGCTGTGTTAAAAAACAGTCATTGATTACTTCTAAAAACTCCTGCTCTTGTACTCCGCCATCTGTAAGGTTATCCCAGTTAATATTTGGATAATTAAAGTCCCCCATGACTATGATATCTCCCTGTAAACTTGCCTTTTTGATATTACTAAAAAGATGTGTGTTGAAATGATTGTCTGAATTGGGTGGTCTATAACACACTCCTAAAATAAGACTCCTTTCCCTAATATTTTCCAGGCGAAGCCACATGTCCTCACTAAGATGGGGCTCATCATCCAACTGAAGACGACTTACATTTAAATCCTGCTTGGCATAAACAGCAACCCCACCTCCTTTTCTGTTCTGTCTATCCTTCCAAAAAATGTGTATCCCTCTATGTTACACTCATCCCCATCTTTGTTATTTAGCCAGGTTTCCGTTATTGCTATAATATCATAATTATGCTCTGCTACATATAACTCCAACTCACTTACCTTATTTTTGATACTTCTAGCATTAAGGCAAGCTATTTTTAATGTATTACTCCTTCTACATTTAAATGTTTGCTTAGAATTTACATTACTATGCATTCTTGTTTCTACACCATTGTTTGTTCTTCCATGTATAGATCTAAACCTGGCCTGTCCTAAACTCCTTGCCCCCCCATTCCCTAGTTTAAACAATCCTCGACTAGCCTACACATACGCCTCCCCAATACATTGGTGCCCCTCCAGTTCAGATGTAACCCGTCACGGCGGAACAGGTCCCATCTGTTCCAAAAGGAGTCCCAATGCCCCATAAACCTATACCCTTCTACCCTGCACCAAGATTTGAGCCACGCGTTAAGCCTTCTAATCTCCTCAATCTTACCTGGACTGGCACGTGGCACAGGCAGAACTTCGGAGAAGACTACCTTGTCAGTTCTGCTCCTCAGCTTAGCACCTAACTCTTTGAATTTGGATCGCAGAACTGACAGACTACCCTTATGTATGTCATTTGTTCCAACATGGACAATGACAACTGGATCCACCCTCGCTCTGGCCAAGAGCCTATCCACCCTTCCAGGGAGGTCCCCCAACTGTGCTCCTGGAAGGCAACACACCGTGCGAGACTCTCTCTCTCTGGAGCACACCTGCGCTTCAATCCCCCTATGATTGAGTCCCCAACTATCACTACCTCTCTCTTTTTGGGAACTGGTTTTGAGGTGGCCCGTTGGGGCTCCTCATCCCTGCCTACCACCTCAGAATTAGAGACACCGTCCAGCTCTGCAAGGACATGATAACGGTTTGCCACTTCTAATTCTGGGGTTGATGCCCCTGGACAGTGTGCACCCTTTGCCTTACGCCTTGTGACCGTGACCCACCTGTTTCTACCTGTCTGGTCTGGAATCTCCTCCCGCGCCACCTTGGGGGTGCACACTATCTCTCTAAAGGAGACCTGGGCCAAGTCCGCCAATTCTCTATTACAACACAGGTCAGCCAACTCCTCCTCCAGTTCAGCGACCCTGAACTCGAGGTGCTGGATCAGCTGACATCTCTTGCAGATGTAGCCCTCATAGACAACTGGCTCTTCCAAACCATCATCTAAAAAGTCCAACATCCAACAGGACTTGCATTGCACAGGCCTCATTATTAAAATTTGATTTGGGATTAGTAAACTGCCTTAAGTTTATTTATTTATTTATTTTTTTAAACTAAATTTCTCCTTCTTTCGGCTGCTCCTTAACTTAAATGGTATAACTAAGATCTGCTACAGATATTTTACACCTTTTCACCTTAAGCTCCTGTACTGTTCTGCCTCTCAGCTGCCTGCTATTTGTCTTTCTATGAGGTTAACTTAACTTTTCTCTGTCTCTTCTCCTAACGTTGCACTCCTCTTTCTTATAAGCTCTCCACTCGCACTGTTTGTATTAATTAACCCTTACGCTGTCGACCACTTACTGTTCTACCTCTGCACCGCTAAGGACTGTTTAATCTAAAATAAACAAAATAAATAAAACTTTACTACCTTGTTTGCTCCTACAGCCGCTTGTGCAAACTCGGCGCCTTAACGCTGGCCGCTTACCTGCGCACTGCTGAGCCTTTTACTGCTTTTAAGTCAGCCGCAGCCTTTTTTTCTTTTCCTTTAAACTAAGGAATCGCTGTTACGACAACGCGGTTATTTGCTTACAAATGCCGATATCAGTTACTGCTGCTTTCTACCCTACCTCCTCGATGCTAATTCCAATACAGATAACAAAAACAAAAACAAAAACAGGTACAAGTAACTTTTCAAGTGCACCTCCAAACACCCAGCTACTTTTGCTCTTGTGCGGGTGAAAAAAAAAGCAAAAAAAAACCCATCTAAAGGGAAAAAAGCTTTAAAAATTCCCACACGGTTCCTTAGCGGCAACCAAAACCCGAGTTTTAAGAGCAAAATGTATTTTTTTATTTAAATCTCACACCACAGAACAGACCAAAAACTCTCAACAGCCTCTAGCGTTTGCAAAGCACACGTCAGCACAAAGCACACATCAGCCACGTGATCAGTCTCCACTTCTTCTTCAATCTCCACTTCTTCAAGTCTGTGAACTAGCTCATACCCACCTCCTGGGAGCCCATCTGGGTCCCGAGAAAACTTTAGAGCGAATCAAGCTCCAATTTTTTTGGTCTGGGATTAATGAGGAGGTCCGCCGCTTTTGCATATCCTGTCCGGAATGTCAATTACGGCAGATTCCTAGAAGGGACCATGCTCCTTTAATCCCTTTACCCCTTATTGATGTCCCTTTTGAACGTATCGGGGTTGATATTGTGGGACCCCTAGAGCCTTCAGCCAAAGGATTTAAATATATACTGGTCCTGGTGGATTATGCCACCCGATACCCTGAAGCTGTTCCCTTACGCTCAGCCACTTCCAAAAGTATCACACGGGAATTGGTAGGAGTATTTGCACGAGTCGGAATCCCTAAAGAAATCCTGACGGATCAAAGGACTCCATTTACCTCGGAAACGTTCAGGGAAACTGCTAAGTTACTGAAAAAAAAACACTTAAAGACCTCTGTATATCATCCTCAAACAGATGGTCTAGTTGAGAGGTTTAACCAAACTCTCAAGCAGATGTTACACAAGGTAGTCAATAAGGACGGGAAGAACTGGGATCAGCTCCTCCCCCTCGTCCTTTTTGCTTATCGGGAAGTCCACCAAGCCTCCACGGGGTTCTCACCTTTTGAATTATTGTATGGACGACAGCCCCAGGGTTTATTGGATATATTAAAAGGCTGGGAAGAGGAGGTCCTTCCCTCTGTAAATATATATATTGAATATATCGCGCAATTACACGATAGATTTGCAAAAATTAGACCTATCTTACAATCTCACATGGACAAAGCACAAGCAGCCCAGGCTCGGTGTTATAACCGTGGCACATCTCTTCGGGAGTTCCGACCGGGATATCGAGTCATGGTATTAGTTCCTACCTCGCATTCCAAATTACTGGCTCATTGGCAAGGCCCATATGAAGTTAAGGAGAGAAAGGGTTTGGTCGATTATTTAGTTATCCAACCTAATCGTCGACCTAAAGAGAGGATTTATCATGTCAACCTGCTGAAACCGTTGAAGGAAAGGGATCCCGAACCCTCCTCCGGACAGCCCTGCTCCCTCTTCGCTCATAAATTACACCTTAACTTCAGTGATAATTTGACTCACCAACAACGACAGGAGCTCGAATCAGTTATCCTGTCTGTTCCAGAGGTAGTGAAAGAAAATCCTGGACAAACCTCCCTGGTTGCGTATGACATAGTGACTAAACCAGCGGTTATAGTCAGAGAACGACCATATAGGATTCCCAAAGCAAAAAAGGCAGAAGTGGAGTTGGAGATCAAACGAATGCTGGACCTAGGTGTGATAGAGGAAAGTTTTAGTCCCTGGTCCAGTCCCATCGTGTTGATTAAAAAGCCAGATGGAAGTTGGAGGTTTTGCAATGACTTCCGTCGGCTTAACCAAGTCTCCCAATTCGATGCCTATCCTATGCCGCGAGTGGACGACCTCCTCAAGCGGCTAGCACATGCCAAATTTTTGACTACTCTTGATATGACCAAGAGGTACTGGCAGGTTCCTTTAACGGATTCAGCAAAGGAAAAGACTGCGTTTAGCACTCCTAGCGGACATTGGCAGTATCGTGTACTTCCATTTGGATTACATGGGGCACCCGCTAACTTCCAACGTCTGGTGGACAAAGTGCTCCGACCTCATAATTCGTACAGTGCTGCCTACCTGGATGACATTGTCATCTATTCCAGCACATGGAAGGAACACCTATTGCAGGTTGAGGCTGTATTACGGACACTAGCGAATGCCGGACTCCGTATTAATCCTAAGAAATGCTATTTTGGGTTGGTCGAAGCCAAATATTTAGGTTACCTAGTGGGCCGGGGTATGTTCAAACCATAATGCTCCAAAATAGATGCCATAGTGAATTGGCCCCGTCCGATAACCAAGCGGCAGGTACAAGCATTTCTCGGATTAGCGGGGTACTATCGCCGGATTGTACCCTGGTTTTCCGAGACAGCAACGCCCTTGACAAACCTGACAAGGAAGGGGAAACCTAATCATGTGGTTTATATCGCCGGATTGTACCCTGGTTTTCCGAGACAGCAACGCCCTTGACAAACCTGACAAGGAAGGGGAAACCTAATCATGTGGTTTGGGATGATGAAAATGACACTGTATTTAGTGACCTTAAGCAGGTCCTTATGTCAGCTCCTATTTTGAAAGCTCCTGATTTTACTTTGCCTTTCATTCTCCAGACGGATGCTTCGGACACAGGTCTTGGTGCCGTGCTGAGCCAAAGCATCGATGGAGTAGAACACCCCGTTATGTACCTGAGCCGGAAACTGTTGGACCGGGAGACCAGGTATGCGGCAGTGGAGCGAGAGGCTTTGGCGATTAAATGGGCGATTACACAGCTGAGGTACTACCTCCTGGGTCGGGTTTTCACCCTGGTGACTGACCATGCACCGTTACAGTGGATGGCGTTGCATAGGGATTCGAATCCCCGAGTCACGAGGTGGTTTTTGGACCTATAGCCTTATAAGTTTTCGGTCGTTTATCGTCGAGGTCTCTTGCAGGCCAATGCGGATGCCCTTTCTCGGTGCCACGACCTCACGAACAGGTACGCCCGACCTGATGGGTCTGGGCTGAGGGGGGGGGCCGTGTCACACACATGCAACTAGAAGCGAGCTGAATGGACCAAGTGGAAGTGATTACCCGCCTGGCCAGGGGGAGGCGGGGTGCTCTAAACTTGTTTCTGTTAATTCTGCAGATCAAATATGGGAAATCCTGCCTGAGTCAACATCATTTCCGGTTCCGGCTCCCAGACTGAAGTCACTTCCGGTTCCGGCTCCCAGACTGAAGTCACTTCCGGGTTACGGACTATAAATTCACCATATTGCCAAACCAAATCAGTTCATGTTGGGAACTCAAACAGACAACATTGGTTGTGAACTAAAAATCCTTTGCAGCTAGGAACATTATACGGGTGGCTGCCCCAAACCTTCTTTTAGTGTGTTGAGACTCGTTATTTCACAATATACAGTATATACTGTGTATATACATATCATTTATACATATTTATAATATATATATATAAATATACATATATATATACTGTATACATACATATTATTTCTAAAGTCAATGAAGAATAGACTTAATCACCGATTCATAACCTTTATAAAATAAGTAATATTTAAAATATTTATTCTGTTTGATTTAAAGTCCTCATGCACAAAATCTCCTAGGATCTATTCTTATTTCATCATATTTGATAATAAAGCTTTTTTATATATTTGATTATTCTTTCTCATCTTACAAAAGACCAATTGTTACTTTATTTTATGCACTTCTCAAAGCCTCCTATAATCCCTTACTCTAGTATCCTAATCATCAGCATACTCAATTTAATTTTGTCCAGTGCTTGTATCATAGCTCACATAAATGGTTGCTACGGACTTTACAGCTGGCTGTCTTTGCCACTTCTACTCTACTGTCCCACTGTTGCTCTTTACTGGCTTGCTGCTTCTAACTCTAATTTCTATCTTGATGATGGAGTGGTGGCTCTGAGGCTAGGGATCTGCACTGGCAATCAGAAGGTTGCCAGTTCAAATCCCGTAAATGCCAATAGGGACTCTGCTCTGTTGGGCCCTTGAGCAAGGTCCTTAACCAGCAATTGCTGAGCGCTTTGAGTAGTGAGAAAAGCGCTATATAAATGCAAATAATTATTATTAACTCCCTCTCTTCAATGCTCTCTGTTCAGATTTCTCCCTCATCTCATATTTTTCTTCTTCTGGACATTTCCACACTCCCTCTCAGCCCAATCCAGAACAAGCTGTTCCCTCTGGGTACCATTGTTGCCAAACATGTACTGGCCTTTCAATGGAAATCCCCCTGTTCTATCTCTATTGATTCTTGGAGCTCTTCCTTCTATAATGTAACTCTTCTTGGAACTCACTCTTCTTGGAGCATCTGGCTCCAGCATCAGGGAGTAGTTTTTGGATGCCAAGCTTATGGCTAGTGATGTTGGGAACTTCTTTGCTGCCTTTCTTTATCAGTCTGGCTGTGAACTATTGTCCTTTGTTTTGTTTTTTTTTTTTAATTTTATTTATTAATTTTATTGTAATCATTCCATACAAATAGATCAATTTATAACAAAAAAAGAAAAATTGAAGACAAATCAAACCCCACCCCTGAGAAGGAGAGCTTAGCCAAAGGAGAATTGCTTAGGGCTTTTTACTACAGGTGAGGGGACACTGGCGCACGCATGTTGTTGCCGCTCCTCCCTGTAAACAACACTTTTCGCAAAATTCGCCTAATTCTACACTTTCTTACGTTTGTTTTATTTCTTTTATTGTACGTATAGTTCGTGGATACAGCTGACTCGAATTGTATGGATTTGGCTTATATTTACAGATTTTATGGACTCTACTTTGACTGGGAACAGCTGAGTCTGTGGATCACGGGACGAGAACCTTCAAGCATTTCTTTGTGCCAGGCAATCTAGGACCTCGGGATGATCTGTCTCCGTGATTATTTTAAATTCGCTTTGCTGATCTGCTCCCGTTTCATCTTACAGTACTCTACGACTGGGAACTGATCTGATGTTCATATTAACCTGGCTTGGCTCCGGGGCGATCACGCCTGAAATTACCAAGCGTTACTGTTTGTGGCTGTGTATTGGAACCTCCAACTCCTGCTACGCTTTCTGCTGATTGTTATGGCTGCTCACCTACGCTACCACACCCGCCTGTCCTACCGGTCACACTGTGCTGTGCTGCTTCTCCACTGCTATTCAGATAAGTATTACTCCGCATCATGCTAAAATACTCTCATGACAAACTCCTTCTTATTAAACAGTTTGTCCAGAGCAAATGGTCTGACTGCAACATCCTAAAGGACGCGGGTATTTTGCAGCGCCCGAAATATATACATCGCGGATCAGGTCGCCGCCACCGCCGGGCGGCGAATGAAAAGACCACCGGAAGCATTTGCTCAGGAATACGCCGTCCTTCTCATGACCCTGGAAATAGAATTGTCAGTGTGCCAAATTTGCATTATGTGGAAATAAACCCTGATTGCGGCTCTGTGCAGAAAGAAGCCTCATTATGTAAAATTGCACTGTTTAACTCGAGGTCGCTTAATGGCAAAGCATTGGTGCTGTCAGAACTCATCACTGACACCAAACTTGATATTCTGTGTCTAACGGAGACTTGGCAAAAACCAAACGAATTTGCGTGTCCCACAGAGGCGACTCCAATTGGTTTCACTTTCCACTCAGAGCCTCGCATCTCAGGACAAGGCGGCGGGCTTACAGTAATTATCAGAGAAGACTTAAACGTTAAAAGAATCCCAATTGACTGCCCATTGTCTTTTGAGTGCCTGGCTCTTAAACTAATAACGGAATCAGGTCCTGTCTCACTCATTGTTCTTTATCGTCCCCCAAAATACAATGCATCCTTCTTATCCGATCTGATTGAACTTTTGACCCACCTAAGCTCTTACTCTCAGAGAATTATCCTTCTTGGTGATTTCAACATCCATATTGACACCCCCACATCTAAACTGAGAAATGAATTCCTGTCCTTACTGGACTGTTTTGACTTGACACAACAGGTTGATTTTCCAACCCATTCTGGCGGTCATATATTGGACCTGATCTGCACTTCTGGACTATCTGTTGCCAACATTTACAGCACTGATTTGGGACTCTCTGACCATAAAGCAGTATTTTTCACTGTCTCATTACCTATCCCACCTCTTACCTGTAAATGACAAATTTCTTACAGAAACCTTAAAAATATCTGTCCCTCTATCCTTTCTGGATCCATTTCTGATCTTTTACTGTCTGCACCTATTCCAGCAACACTAGATAGTTTTGTTCACCACTATAACACAGCCCTTCACTCAGCATTAGATAAAACAGCTCCTTTAAAACATAAAGAGGTTTCCTTTAAACGCTCAGCTCCTTGGTATAACTCAGAATTGCGATCTATGAAAGCAGCTGGCCGACGCCTTGAGAGAATGTCACGTAAGACTGGCCTCACCGTGCACATCCAGGCTTTCTCTGACCACCAAAGAGCTTACAGAGAAGCACTAACTTCTGCCAAGAACACCCATTATGGCAGAATAATAGAAAGTGGCCATGATAACCCAAGGGTTTTGTTCTCTGTAGTTAATAAACTACTCGAACCCGCATCTGGTCCAACTACCTCTTCTACTGAAGTCTGTGATGAATTCCTCCACTTTTTCTGTAACAAAATTAAAGATCTAAATAATTCAACTAACATAAATACATCATCTGTTTATATCTCTCCCTGTTTTCCCACTCCATCCAGCTCCTTCTCTAAGTTCTCACCAGTCACATCTGCGTTTGTTAATAACCTGCTTTGTAAGATGAGGCCAACTACTTGTGTACTGGACCCCATCCCCACCACACTACTTAAATCCTGCCTTCATGCCATAATCCCGACTGTTACAACAATAATAAACTCATCCCTTGACACTGGCTCTGTGCCGCTCACTTTTAAAATTGCTTCTGTAACCCCAATGTTAAAAAAGTCTGGCCTTGATGCTGACAATCTTAACAATTTCCGGCCTATTTCCCACTTACCTTTCCTGTCAAAAGTTCTTGAGCGTGTTGTAGCTTCCCAACTCACCAATTACCTAACCTCTAATAATTTGATGGAACCCTTTCAGTCTGGTTTCAGGGCGCGGCACAGCTGTGAAACTGCTCTGCTACGGGTAACCAATGATTTGCTTATGGCAGCAGACTCTGGACAAACTAGCATATTAATTCTGTTAGACCTCAGTGCAGCATTCGACACAGTTAGACATGACATCCTACTGTCCAGAATGGAGAACATGCTGGGTATCTCTGGCACTGCCCTCCAGTGGTTCAAGTCCTATCTGACTGATAGGCAAGAGTTTGTTAGTCTTGGCAACAGCAGATCCAGCTCAGCGCCAGTCACACAAGGAGTCCCTCAGGGCTCTGTCCTCGGTCCTCTGCTTTTCTGTATTTATATGCTTTCCCTTGGCCATATTATCCGTAGTTATGGATTGGGTTATCATTTTTATGCAGATGATACTCAGCTCTACTTCAATGTTAAAAGTGGAACTTCATCAGAGCTTTCTCAGCTCACAACCTGCCTTAGTGAAATTAAAACCTGGATGGAGCAGAACTCTTTAAAATTAAATTGCAATAAAACTGAACTCCTGCAAATTGGGACTAAAATGCAACTTAATAAAATGAGCTCCTTCCCAGTCCATCTTGGCAGTGATCTCATCAGACCTGCCTCTACTGTAAAAAATCTTGGTGTCATTTTTGATTCCTCCCTCACTTATTTCGCCCACATAAATCACATTAAGAAACTTTCTTACTTTCACCTCCGTAACATATCCCGTGTTCGCTCCTTCCTCTCCTTCTCTAATGCTGAGAAACTTGTCCATGCTTTTATCACATCCTGCATCGATTATTGTAATTCCCTACTGGAAGGTGCCCCTTCTAATCTTATATCACAGCTCCAGCTTATTCAAAACTCAGCTGCAAGAGTCCTTACTCAAACCAGCAGCAGCGAGCACATCACACCCATCTTGCTCCGTCTTCACTGGCTCCCTGTGTCCTACAGAATCGAATACAAAATCCTACTAATAACCTACAAAGCTTTAAATAACCTCGCACCAAACTACATCAGTGACCTTCTCCATCACTATGTGCCTGCCCGCCCACTAAGGTCCTCTGATTCTGGTAATCTTGTTGTGCCCCTCACTAATCTACACTCCATGGGTGACAGGGCCTTCAGCTGTATAGCGCCCAGACTCTGGAATGACCTACCAAAATTAATCAGGTCAGCTGACTCCATGAATTCTTTTAAAAAACAACTCAAAACTCATCTGTTCAGGAAGGCTTTTAGCTCTACTTGACTTTATTACCCTTCTCTCAGTTTACCTCTCTGTCAAGTTGCTAATGTAACCTGTGTGTGTGCTAGACCATCAATTATGTTGTCTGTTTTTTCTCAGAATTTACTGTCTTAATCTTCTTTATTTATTTATCTGGTTTGTACAATGCTATATACTGTATATTCTGCCGTTCTTTATTTATTCTGTAAGTGCCTTGAGCATGGGAAAGGCGCTATATAAATAAAATGTATTATTATTACAATGGAACCTCTAGATACGAGTTTAATTCGTTCCAGCACTGAGCTTGTATAGCGAATTTCTCGTATCTAGAACAAACTTCCCCATTGAAAAAAATGGAAATCCAGTTAATCCGTTCCGCACCCCAAATATATTAACATAAAAATCAATTTTCCTAACAAATAACACTGATAAATTATATATACTGTAGTCAACCTTTAATAAATAACACTGGTAAATAATATAACTGATCATTAAAAGAATCAAAACAGGTGTCCAAAGTGCAGTAGAGCATTCAATAAATCTTTAAATAAATAATCCTTAAAACAGTTGTGAAGTGGAGGTTTAAAATACACAAGAATAACAATCCTTTAACACGAGGTTAAAACGTCAAAAGGATGCAGTCTTTAAAAAACAGATGACAATCCCCGGTGCTTCTTCTCTGTTAGCGTCTCACCTGCGGGCTCTGCAACAGGCGAGACACTCTTAATGCAGCTGACCTTCTCTACACCATCCTGCTTCAGCTGTTTGGCTCGCCTGTTCAGCTCACCGTTCAGCTACACGCGAGCCTGCACTCGCTCGCTCGCTCTCCCGCACCGCCTGCCTGCCTGCCTGTGCGCGCGCGCGCGCTCTCTCTCTCTCTCTCTCTCTCCTCTCTTTTCTTTTACTTCTTCTCCCCCTTAACCGGCTCGCGCTTCTCTATATATGCGGGGAGGACATGGCAGCTGCAGCCCATCAGCCACAGGAACAATCATGGATGTGGGCAGTTTCCCACCTGTGCACTTAAGTGAGAAACGCAGACACCGCAGATCGCGGCTCGCAACTGCTACCACGCCCCCCTCGCTAAGCCGCGAGCTATACCCACAGCCTGGCTCGTGGCTCGTTACACGAGCCAATGCTCGCATTTAGATCTGAATTTTTCGCTCATACTTTCCTCGTATTTTGAATTTCTCGTATACAGAGGTGATCGTATCTCGAGGTTCCACTGTATTATTATTATTTAATAAGGCAACAATAAACAAAAGAAAGGTAGAAATATATATAGGTATATAAAAAAATGGAGAAGGAAAATAAATGCGGTATAGTTATTTCTCTTATTCTAAAATAATATTGATTAGATCGTGCCAGGTTTTGAAAAAGTTCTGTACAGATTCTCTAACTGAGAATTTGATTTTTTCCAACTTCAAATAATATAAAACATCGGTTTCCCACTGACTTATCAGAGGAGAGTTAGGATTCTTCCAATTTAACAAAATAAGTCTGCGTGCCAAAAGTGTAGTGAATGCAATCACTGTTTGCTTGTCCTTCTCCACTTCAAGTACATCTGGAAGAACAGCGAACACAGCTGTTAATGGGTTAGGAGGGATTGTGACCCCAAGGCTGTCTGAAAGGCACTTAAAAATTTTGGTCCAAAATGATGTTAGTTTGGTGCAGGCCCAAAACATGTGACCCAGTGAGGCAGGAGCTTGGTTGCAGCATTCGCAGGTTGGATCTTTTCCTGGAAACATTTTGGACAGTTTTAAGCGAGACAGATGAGCTCAATATATAATTTTTAGTTGAATAATTCTATGCTTTGCGCATATGGCACTTGAGTGAATTCTCTGCTTTGCTACCTTCCATTCCTTTTCTGATATATTGATTAAGATATCTTCTTCCCAATGTCCTCTTGGGTCTTTGAAAGGTTGGGACTCTAATAAGATTTTATATAATGCGGGAATAGTGTTTAATTCCTCGAAATTGAGCAGTATTTTTTCCAGCATGGTGGAGGGTACAAGGTGAGGAAAATCGGGCAGTTTCAATTTCTAATTTGAAGATAGTGAAAGAAATGTGTAGCTGGGAGGTTGAATTTGGAACGTAATTGTTCAAAAGATGCAAATATGTTGTCTATATATAGATCTCTGAGCATTTTAATCCCAAAACTTTTCCAGGTATTAAAAACTGGATATGTTTGCGAGGGTTGAAAGAGGTGGTTCTCTTGCAGATGTGCCGCGGATAAAAGACTTTCCATCTTAAAATGCTTTCTAAGTTGGTTCCATATTCTGAGTGAGTAAAGCACAATTGGGTTATTAGTATATTTGCGATAATTTGCATTTATTGGAGCGCAGAGCAGGGAGTATAAAGAAGTACTACAGGATTTTACTTCTATTGCGAGCCAAGCCTGTGTATGTTCATGTTTTTGTGTCCAGGTTTTTATGGCTTGTATGTTTGCTGCCCAGTAATAAAACTGAAAATTAGGTAAAGCCATGCCATCTTCTGCTTTGTAGAGTCGCTCTTCGGATATGTGGGTGTTTTGAGTTCCAAATGAATGAGGTTATTGTTGAATCTAACTGCTTAAAAATGATTTATTGATATATATTGGAATGTTTTGAAATAAAAAAAGAAGTTTAGGAAGGATATTCATCTTAACAACGTTAATTCTTCCGGCTAGAGTGAGATGAAGGGTTGACCATCTATGCAAGTCTTGCTTAATTTTTTCCATACAGACGGCAAAATTTTGTTGATAAAGAGCTTTATGTTTACTTGTGATAGTCCTATCTAAGAGTGGATTTAAAACACAATTAAAGTCCCCAGCCATTATAATTTTATGAGTGTTTCACATTGGGAATGGATGCAAATAGATTTTGCATGAATTCCTTATCATCGACATTGGGTGCATAAACATTTATCAAAATCATTTTACTGTTAAATAAGTTGCCCATGACCATCACATATCTCCCTTCAGGGTCCAATACTACATCTGATGCTACAAATGGGAATGTTCTGTGTATGAGAATTCCCACCCCTCTGGTTTTCATTATATAGCTAGAATGGAACATTTCTAAATTCTATCTACTATCTAAATACTATCTGCCGAAAATATAATCATTAACAGTCTTTAAGCTTAAAATAATCTTCAGCAATTTTAAGATACTAAGATATTAAAATAATAAAAGAAAGAACCCTGGGAATGATTTTAAAAAGTAGTCTAGGATAAACATAGTAAATCCTAATGTAATAGTATAATGTAATAGTAGAAATAGTAGAAATAGCAATAAACCAAGAGTATAATGTCTACTTTAAGGTAGTAAAAAAAAAGAAAAAAAAACCCAGCCCTACTTTAATTACTTCCACACTTCCAAACTCACGTCTATAACTATAATTAAGACATAAACATATAATGTCCAAGTAAAGAAAAGGATGTATAATTATAATACCAGTCTCTTTAAAAGTGGATCCAACAGCAGATGACAGGTCCTTTGTGATTAGTTACACAGACTTTACTTTAGTCAATTTTAGTTTATTTTGTTCCTCAAAGGGTTGGGGAGGGTGGGGTAGTATGAAAGTGGTGGGGGAAGGAAGTGTATTATCTCATAACCTCATAATTTCATACATCATGTGTGTTTCTATTTGAATTTATTATATTCAATACAAATATTTTCTCAAAAAAAACTCTCCATGAAATTAAAAAACAATACGGTTTCCCAAAATTTTTTACTGATCACCATCAACAAAAGCCAAGGTTAATCACTAGAAAAAGCCGTAATTGATCTATGGTAAAAATGTTTTACTCATGGGCAATTGTATGTAGCATGTTCAGGAATTAGGAGCTCTAGCAAATTAATAATATTAGTCCCTGTTTAAAAAAAAAAAATATATATATATATATATATACTGTATATATATATATATATATATATATATATATATACTGTATATATACACAAAAATAGTTAGCTGCTTAGTACTCCTGATACATTCAATTAACTGACCGCACTTCTCAAAGGCCTATTGTCTTAGGAAATTTCCTGTGCAAATTCAGGGAACATAGCAAGTACTGTATAAAAATCCATCTACACTGTTTAATGCCCTTAGCCAGTTGCTGTAATGTTAAAATAGCGGATGCTCGGTAAAAAGAATAAAGAAACTCGACGTCTGTTAAGTGTTCTACTCCAAACTGAATGTCATCTATCTAGATCCATTCTCCATACATTCTATTACCTTTATTTACAAATTATTTACAAAAATGTACAAACTTATTTGTGGTTGTTATGATACTTTCATTATTCACTAATGATGACAATGTCTCAACAGCAAACCTTCCATCCAAATGAAATTTTTTAAAGCAGTGCCATGAAGAAAGGTGAATTACCTTATACATAATTTTAAGCAACAGCAAATCATGACCTCATTTTGACATCAAACCGTGAAAGTAGAGTTGTCTCATTATGCCCTGCACATTCATAAAATAGCTACTAGACATATCATATATATTTTTTATTAATATATATTTTTTATATTTACATGTGTTACTATCTATCCATCTAACACTGAAATATTTTATTTCAATAAGAATAGTTGTTAACAATAATAAACTAGATTGCATAAACCCTTTGTGTGTAAATATTTCAAAGCTTTAAATATTTCAAAACTATTTTGATTTTGTGCCAGTACTGTACAACACATAAATTGAAGGCAGTTGACACATTTGTGTTGGTAAATGGTTAGTACAAGTAGTATGATGCTAGAGGAAAGCCCAGTTCCTTTGGCAAACTAAAATGAAAACAAAAGATTTCCCAGATGATTTTTTAAAATGATGTATTTCTCCTCTAATACCAACATGGATGGATGAATGATCCTTTAGTGGAGCTGTGCCTCTCAATGAATTCTCTCACTGACTGTTTTGGTTAAAACATAACACTATAAAGTGACACACTATTTTGATTGCTCAGTGTGGATATGGATTTGAGCATTCATCTGTTCTTCATTGACCTGATAAGCTACCCAAAGAGTTTTTTTCCAAATGTACACCTGATTACCAGTGTAGTTAACAATGCAGAGCCCCCTTTACTTTGTGTTCATTTTAAAGGATTCTGATTGTTTCATTTCATTTCTATAGACACATGCAAATGATTTGTGGAAACAATGCCTAAGTATATTTCTATAAGACATTTATGAATTTGCTGCAACATGCAAGTGTGCAGCAAATTTACTTTCTGATGCAATTTAGATGTTATAAATGTTCTTCCACTGGATTAAGTGCATCTTACAGCTACACACATGCTGAGACATGTCTCTGCACACATTCCCACAGGGTTCAAGCACACAATGCCATTGGAATGTGTACAGCACAGGACTCAAAGCAGGGATAAACCTGGCAGTTCTGCCATTGCTAAGATCAAACACACACACTCATACCAATCAACTCATACATGCACAAACACTATCACCAAGCTAGAAATTAAATCTGTAAGGCTAAGCAGATTCTTTATATATCCTTTCAAAATAATTTTGTACTTATTCTTGGAAGAGAACAGATTACAGTTACCAGGTGCAAGTAAGCAATACATACACAATCATAATTGTGAAAAATGCATTTGAACATTTTTGAGTCACAGGAACAAGCTTCTGTAATATGAAGGAAATAAATCAACCTCTAAAAAGAACAATGGTTAGATTCCTCACAGTAAGCCTGTACAAGTTACTGTGATCACAGGAAGTGATTCAACATTTTGTTAACTGATCTGCAAAGACTATTAAAAAAGAGCTTAAAAATTAAGACCACAATGACTTGGAAGCTATGCAGTAATGAGGCAAGACACAGGAAAGAGCAATTGATTAACTGCAGGTAGACATGGGTTCAGCTGTATATTTGATCTTTCCTTGTCAGTAGAATCACACGTTAATATTCTTGTGAAAACATCTTTCATTTAAGAAAAATTCCTAATCTTACAAAAACTTCATTTTCACAAATGCTGAAAGCCTAGCCACAACCTTTACAATATCTGGTCTGAAATATTGTTAAGCTTTAAAAGTCAATTTTAAATAAAATGTAGTATTCCAAAATGTTGTGGCTAAGCTGTGACCTATACCAATTTTTGGGAACAGATCAAACTTACTCTTAGGAAACTGCACTGGTTGCAAATTGAATCATGCAGTCATTAAAAATTATTATTCTGATTTATAAGATCCAGCATAATGAAATAGCATCTTACCTTCCTGATCTTCCTGATCAGTAGCAGTATGTTCCTGCATGCCAACTTCTATCCTCTGGGCTACATTTAGAGTCTAGAGTGTTCTAATGACACGTGTGTGAGATTTAAATTTTTGCAGTGTTTTTTCTTAGTGCATCTTTAGGTTTTAGAAAGGCAGATTATAAATTAAATATCATTATATCATTTATCTTATATTAAGCCAACAAACGTTTCACCACCCAGTTAAAGTGTAAAGATGTCAGCTTTGGTATGTTTGCATCTTTTGAATATCTTGCTGTTGTTATTCAAAGAGTTTCTCAGTCTCTAGTATTGTCCATGTATAGACCTCCTAAATATAATGGGTTTTTCATTGAGGAATTCTAAGACTTAGTGTCAATTATAATAACTAACTATGACAGGTTTCTAATTGTTGGTGACTTTAATTTTCATATCGATAAACAGTATGACCCAAAAGCAAAAGAATTCATGAACCTCCTCCACTCTTTTGTTCTAAGCCAGTACACTACCCAGCCCACACATGGGGTGGGGGAGGGATTGGGGGTTACATGTTGGATTTAGTGATTACTAAAGGATTCAAATTTGATGTGAAGCATATTGTAGATATCAGTTTATCAGGCCATTTTTTCTTATTATTTAATGTAGAAATACAGATAGCTACAACTAATGAGAAACTTATTGTTGGAAAAACGCTATTTTCATACATCTGAGGTTCAATGTTTGCTAACATTCTAAACAACCAGTCCTTTGTAGTGCTGAAAAGATAATTAAAAAAACCTTCTAGCACTATTTTACCCTGGAAGACCCAAAGAGTGTCTGATTTTAAAGAAAATATGCTGTGACTCCAATAACATAGTCCATCTTGACAGGCAGTGCTATTTCTCTAAAATTATAAATAATAATGCTGGTAATCTCACAGTTTTATTCTCTACTATTGATCATTTGCTAAACCCAGGTCAATCAATGGAATGCCCTCAAAAAACTTCCAGTGAAACTTGTGAGGCTTTTGCTATATTTTTTAAACACAAAATTAATGATATTAGAAATAATATAGTACATTCCCCCACAGCCAATCCTATTAAATCCCAGTATTCCATTTTAAGCTAATTAAATTCTTTCACCAGAATAGATTTATCCAATCTATATACAATAATTTCTCAACTAAAACCCTCCACCTGCATCCTTCACCCAATACCAAGAAGCTTTTTCAAAGAAGTATCCAATGTGCTAACTTTGCAAGATGCTGAAAAATTAGTTCACGCTTTCGTTTTTAGTCGACTAGATTACTGTAACACACTCCTTTCAGGACTACCCAAGAAAGACATCAATCGATTGTAACTAATGCAGAATGCAGCTGCTAAAATCTTAACTAGGAAAAGAAAATCCAAGTGCATCTCTCCAGTTTTGATGTTGTTACACCGGTAACCTGTGCCATTCAGAATTAACTTTAAAATATTTCCTATGGTTTACAAAGCCTTAAATAACCTTGCTCCGTCCTATATTTTGGAATGCCTTTCACCTTACACTCCAAATTGTAACCTTAGATATTCAAATGAGGGTCTGCTTATAATTTCAAGAGCTAAACTTAAAAGAAGTGGTGAGGCAGCCTTATGCTGTTATGCACCTAAAATCTGGAATAGTTTACTGATAGAAATTCACCAGCCTAATATGGTGGAGCATTTTAAAAAACTGCTCAACACCCATTATTTTAACATGGCTTTTTCTCATAGCTACATTTTAGTGTACCCCTGATAAACTATATATGCACTGAATTATCATTTTCCTCATGGCTCCGCAATCCATACTAATCCCTACTTTTCTCTGCTGTTCTTTTTCTGTTTTTCTGTGGTGGCAATCTGTGGCATCACCACCTGATCAAGGCACCTTGCAGTCAGGCAGTACCCCAGATATCCACATGACCATTATCATCAAATTCTTTCATGTGAAGCCTGAAAACAATGAGTATCATTTATATTAGGTAGAATGTGCAGTATAGACTGGGTGGTTTTGAGGCCTTGGAACCTCTGCATATTTTGTTTGGTTTTTTTTTTTCATCTAGTTTTTTTTTCTGTCCTCCCAGCCATCAGACCTTACTTTAGTCTTTGTTGCTTAGTATTGCCTAATCTAATTTTTGTTTTTTATAAACTTTTCTTTCTTCATCTTGTAAAGCACTATGAGTTACAACATTTGTATGAAAATGTGCTATATAAATAAATGTTGTTGTTGTTGCCTTGTAGTACATCTGCCATCAAGGTGATGGATCTTTTTCGATGTTTTGTACTCATAAGACATTATCTTTATTTATGGAGTGACCCATGTTGGAATGTGACTGACAGGATGTTGTACAGTACACATGGATATGGATATTTCTTTGTGCATTGTATGATTATTTCTCTATTCCTGTTTCAATGCTCTTCTGCAAGGCACACACATGTACACACCCCTTTATCTTAAATGGCACCCAAACAGAAATTAAATGTGAAGTGAAGGAGCCAACAGAAGACCAACTACGTCAGGACCTCAAACTCCAATCAATTTCACTCCAACCAGTTGCTTATTTAGGCTCTGATTCTTGTTGTTAATTAAACCCATTCTTTAATTCCATGGCTTGTTGCTGCTCCAATTGTGCAATAGCATACATTTCCAAAATTGTTGATTTTCTCATTTCTAAGAAAAGTGTCAAAATGTTTTGGAGACCTGGGCAGATCAGCTTTCCTGAGACCTTCACCTTTCTTTATTTTCAGATATTGTATGATCAACAATGTTGGTCATGTTTTGGCTCATTTTATATCTCATTATTGTTTGGCTGTTAATTAAGAAAAAAGAAACAATTAAGGGGTCTGAGTCTTCAAGAGCAAGTCAATTAAAATGAATTCAAAAGAAGTTAATTAGGAGCAAAAACAGGTCACTAATCAGGAAAAGGGTTACAATGAAAACCTGAAGCCACTGGGGCCCTCCAGGACCAGAGCTGGGGACTCCTGAATTAGATTGACAGTAAACATGACTTGCATTTGTTTAGGATGCAGGAGTAAAACCTCTGTACCAACGGCAAAACAGAGAAGTGATAACCATGTCTGCACATTAGTATCCCATAATTAAAGAAAGTGAAAAAAAAAACAAACAGACACAAACACACATATGCAGAGCAAAGTCTTTTGTATCAGTAAATCATCTTTGACTTCTTGTTAACCCCCTCTCCTGGCTATCTAAAAAATAAGAATATCTAAGGGTAAGCCACGATTCTGATTCTCGAGACAATGACAAGCGGCCTCAAATGGTACCTAATTATAAAAACATTTTCCACAGTTTTTTTCATTATCTCTGATATGCAACAAATGATTTCAATTAAGAAACACACAATCATCCATCTATGAATTCATCCATTTTTGAGCCTATTCTCAGTCTATCACAGAACACACTCCTGCACACACTTGTAATCACTCATACTGGGCCAATAAAGAGTTAAAACAACTGCCGTGTTAAAAACTAAACCTAGATCCCTGGAACTCTTAAACTGCTGCATTAATTGCCGACCCACTGTGATGTCTGTGTTGCCATAAATCAAGGTAGCTTAGGAAAACCCTAACATTTACATAACAGTAGCTCAGAGTTTGGCCCCATGCCTGCATGTCAAAAATGAGAAAATGCAAATAGTTTGGAGACTGTCATGCAGCTCAGAGAAGATCTCTTTTAAGTATTATGAGACTACTACAAGCCAAGCAATAATGTAGATCTATGGAGGTTCACTGCTAAGCTAGAATGTAGATAATAAATAAATATTCAAACATGTAAGCTTATAATTAACTATGGAATGCCCACAGACTTTGAGAAGTTCCCTTTGTGCTGGTATGTATCTGTTCATTGTAGTGTTAGTGTCAACAAAAAAAGATTTTTAAACTTTATAAAATTAACACTGAAACTCAAACTTGCTCCCTGGAATAAAATTCAAAATTTGGACTTTTATCTACTACTGCCCTCATTTAGTTTCAAAATGTTATCTAAATATGATAAAAATGTTATCTTTTATTTTCATAGCCACTTCAGAAAATGTCAAAAGGTTTCATTGTGATTGCTGCATTATGAAATGAATACTAGAACAGAACTAGATTGTATTTAAAAAATATGAATTGTAACTAATAATTAGACTTGAAATTTCAGTACTAAAGCCATCAATGTCTTTAATGTTTTTACTCATCGATAAACACATTTACTCATGTGACTGAACTAAATGCTGTCACCCATAAGGTATTCAACTTGTTCAGGACTGAACGCAGTTTTAAACATCTGCTCCTATGAACACTGCACAGAGTGTGGAACATTGGCTATGCCTAAAAAATTAAGTTCTTGTCATTTTTTTTTGTTTATTTATTTTATTTTTCATAAATATACAACAGTATCTCACTCTGGTAAATACGAAATCAGGAGTGCCTGATTACTCTGACAGATATTCATTGAGACATTAGTTTTGCTTGTCACAATCAATTGATGTTTAAGATTCAGTCCCTACAAAGTAGTTCTTGTATGGAAGTAGTCAGCATTTTCTCATCTTTTATTAAAAAGACTAGTCATTTAGCCCGTTACAATAATGGGCGCTAGAACAGTAGTGCATAAACATTAGTAGGAACAGTCTATATTAAATGGCAAAGAACCGTCTATTTTCTATTACAGTAATACTGGCTTGTATGTGGCTATAATATGCGTCACTGTATTGTGTGCCTTTAATTTTCTCTCACAGTAATACGTCTCTCCAGCAAGTATTTTAATCTGTGCTGGCGTGCAGCTAATTATTGTATGTATGGCGTCTCCCCAGCATTGGATTTTATGTGCGCGAAAATAAATCTACTTTTAAAAGTCATCCTATGGTAATATCATGAAAATTCGTATATTTAGGAAACACTTTACACTTTACCGGGCCAAGTTTGTTAATCGCAAATCTGACATCCTCAGAGGTGAACACTTGCACAACAACAAACACTAATACCACCTCTTTGGGGAAGCTGGTCTCCGCGTCTCAGTATCCGATTGGATTTTTTCGTGCGTTATGTTTTAGGTCTTACCTCATTTACCGAAATCCAATTGGATTGGCCGCACGATTTTTTATAGGTCCCGCCCCTCTCTGTCTTGTGTGACGCGTCAGGCGGCCTTTGAAGCATCGCACCGTGCCCCGCGCATGTGCACTTCACCAGAAGACACACACACACGGACACATGGACGCACACAGGGATTTTATTAAAGAGGATGAATATACAGACAGCAACTTCAAATCTGATTTAGTTTGTGTTCTAAAAATCAGTCTTTAATTAAAAGAAGTAAGTTAATACACATTCCTAAACTTCAATACAGTTATAATATCTAAAATATATACATATATTTCCATTAGGCTTAACAAATGTAATTAGGAACATGAATATTCATGCCCCCCTCCTATGGCTGTAGTGGATTGGTTTGCATGCTGCTGCAATACTCAGAGCTGTGTTTTTGGAAGTCATTGAATTTGCTGGGGCTACTCTTGCTCTGAGGGCAAGAGCAAAATAAATCACAGTCCAATAGTGAAAACCGTGGTATTTTATAAAAATAAACCCTTGACTGAATAAAAAGATAGATAGATAGATAGATAGATAGATAGATAGATAGATAGATAGATAGATAGATAGATAGATAGATAGATAGATAGATAGATAGATAGATAGATAGATAGATAGAAACTTTATTAATCCCCATGGGGAAATTCACATACTCCAGCAGCAGCAGATATAAAATAAACAGAGACTCACCACCAGAGCAGATCTGGTTAAGGTGTACATCAGCAAGTATAGCCCAATCCATTTTAGATGAAAGAAGCAACACAAAACTGTAATTTCATCTCACCATCAACAAATTGCATCATGATGTACAATACCTTATCAATGGACAATGGGTCTTAGGATTGTGAAGGAAAGGTGGAGGGGATGGAACCTTTGACAGATTTTTGAAAAATACTGAGTAAATCATAATACTTGCCTCTGCACACAGCATTGGATCTGAAACAGGATTCCTTGAGCGATGAACAAAGATTGCCACACAAAACATGCTGTGAGTGTGTATATGGGAATATTCACAAGTCCCTGAGTGGTGATAAGTATTTGAAATTTGAAATCTGCAATGTAACTTCAAGATTAAGATATCAAAACTTTCACACTTGACTGTGAATATATACTTAATGACTATTTACAGTAGTCACTTTTTATAAAATGTGGACATCTTTCTTCAAAAGAAAACAACATTTAACTTGCAAGGCTTTAGTGTTCAAATGGAAAAATATTGAGACTCTTGGTGGTACATGACAGATCAGAATCCACAGCCCCAGATACAGACCAAAATGGTAAGTGGGGGCATCTGAAACAGTGAAAAAAACTATGAAAAAGATGTCCAGCATGAATATAAAAGATTTGCTTTGGAACAATAAAATAAACTAAATAGACATTAAAAACAATAAAATGAATAAAACAATATTGAATATGAAGGACCTGAAATCTCCAAGCACATGAACACCTTAGTAAAGAAGGCATGGCAACATCTTTACCACCTCAGATGCCTCAGAGGTTTCGGACTGCCCCGCAAATAATAAAGAACTTCTATACACCCACCTTCAAAAGTATTCTAACAGGAAGTATCACCACCTGGTTTGGAAACAGCATGTGGCAGATCCACAACTCTGTATGTGACAAAATTTGATTTGATTTTATTTGAAATGCTTCTTTCAAACTGTCCTGGAAGTCAAAAGGCACCTGTCCATTTTAACTAAACATGTGGAGTGCAATGTTCAGAAACTTTAACAAACATTGTAACTGATACCCTAAACAAATTCTAGAAAATAACCAAAATTATACAAATTGACATAATCAGTATATATACAATGCGATGTGCATGGGCGTTGTTCCATCATAAACACTAGAGGGAAGAGGGCAAAAAAAAATGATTGACACTGACATAGATAATAATCCAGCAACAATAATAATAATTCTCAGAGTGGCACAGCATAGTAGACTACAGACTTGACAAAGTAAAACTAAACAATCGACAGGTCTGCAACAGCAGACTTTGGATACTACACTAAAACTGATTTAGTTCCAAGTATAAGCATCTCTCAAATGAAAACTCAGCAAATTCCATCCTTTGTTGTTCATCATCAACAACGACTTCACTGATTACACTCTTCACATTTTCTCCTGGCACAATGAAAAAGTTCTACATTGTATTCCTTTTTGTTTAATAGGTTGAACCTGTCTAATTCATTAATTTGTATTAATTTTTCAGGATAGGCATCAGTCATATCAGATTTGAATCACTTACAAAATTAATTTGAACAGCCAAACAAAAACACTGTATACGAGTCCAAACATGGAACTAAGACACTTTTAACGGCAGTCTGAATGTAGCCTCAGTGTGGATTTTTTTCAACTCATTTTTACCATTGTGACTGTTCTCTAGCTTTAATCGATTGCCAACAAATACCCACCATGCCACACTCCCCACTATTAAAATAGAAGGCACCTATGGATATACTAAAAATCTAGAAAATTAATGCCACTACATTGTACTCACATGTGGGTTAGAACTGCACATGCCCTAATTGATTCTCGGACACTTACAGTGTGGCAAGATATTGAAAACAGTGTTAATGCGAAATTTGAATTTTTTAAAATAAAACTACCACAATTTTTAAAGACAGTACAAGGCACTGGATGTGCATGCAATACTTAAGGTTCCCACTTTTTTTCAATGTATTAATTCATACTATAAAAAAGTTACATACTGCCCTTACCAGATCACCATGTTGCTTCACTCTAGAGCCCTACAGCTTGGATTGGGGAGCTTGACATGGTATCTAGGGGGGCTTAGCCTGGCTAAATGACCCCTCAGAGCCAGGCCTGAGAATGCCTTACTTGATCTGAACCTTTGAGGTTAATATTTCTGTAAACCTTATGTGCTTTTCTCCATAAATACTACATTCAACCTGAATGTTGATCTTTAGAGAATCTCATAGCATAGCAACCTGAAAGTTGTTAATAGAATCTTTTAGCAGAATACTTAAGCCCACAATGATTAACTTGCAGGACATACTATCTGAACTATTTGTTATGGATACCCATTTTAAAACAGATGCTGAGCTTTCATTTAAGCACCACTTACTTTATTTGTTTCTTTAGTCTACCAAGGTCAGAAAGATCTACATAGAAAGCCAAGGTAATCCAGAAATGACTAGAAAATGCTTTTTTGAATGAGTTTACCTCTCACCTATGAAAGAGTGGCTTCTGCATCTTACTTGAGATCACTGACATTTGATCTAATTAAATAGTGTTCAAACCTTAGTACTGACCACAACTACCAGGGGCTATGGCAGAAAGATTGTTAATGCCGTTGGTAAGCCTAGTACACACCCTTCTACATTTTGTTTAATTAAAATTGTTAACTTTAATATGGAGGCTTTCCGTGCAGTGATAGCAAAATGTCCTGAAGGTGGTTGGACCAAAACTGCATCAGCTGTGGCTTGTGCCTAAAGGTAAGTCCCGACTGTGGATGAATGTTGCAAGGCCATCTGAGAACAATTTCTGGGTGACCTCAAATATGATTTGATAAACATGTTTTCAGCTCCAGGAGAGGGAACAACCCTAAAAACCAATTGCCAAAGACAAGTCTGAACAAACTATGATGTACCACTGCCAAAAAGGCGGTTATACAGAGGCACCAATGAAAAAATGGTAGTTCAATCAAAGAGGAAAAGATGGCTACTTGGCTTAAGTGTTCTATGTACCTGATGCGGCTGAAAAAAAATACAGTACTTTCTTAGAATTCACCACTGCATGTACCATTCACATCCAAAATCACAAGCAGAATTGTTTTATATAAAAGCAAACAGTGTGATGTTTAAATGCATTAAAACTGTTTGCTTGCGTGTTTATATATACATAAGTATATATGTTATCTATACAGTATGTATATTTTTTGTGTATTCATAAACTAAAATATCAGGCTGTATCATTTGAGTATATCAGTATACTGTATAACTGACAGAATTGAAAAGAGATGAAAGTGTAATGTAGGGACTATAGGTTTTTAATAGTTTGCAGTGTGCATTGATGCTAAAATACCATATAGAAGAGCAGGACCATGTTGGATAGCCTATTTGTAAGGATGGCAGGGTTGAATAAGATAAAAGACAAAAATCCTGAAGATGATATGTATAACTAGGATGTCTTGGTTAATACATCTCTTCAAAACCCTATGGAACATTACGGCAATATCTTCAGAATGGTACACAGGGGCGTCAGTCCTCTTCATAAAAAGAAGTACATCATGTTAATGAAGGACAACACTATTCTATGACAAAATTCGGAAAAAAATAAAAAGAAACATGTGCTGCCTCTCTTGTCAGATTGATCATACTGTGATCTCCAGTATATATCGGATATGGTCAGAGCCAAGTGTTTAAGATGAGAGCTAGCACTATAGAATTTTAATCAAATATTTTTAATCAATACATGATCATTTTTGCACTTTAATATAAGCATATACTTTATTGTAACAATGGATTCTTAAAAGCATAAGGAAAAGGACTGAAGTAACTAAAGGGTTAACTAAACACGGCTTAAAGCTTGGGCACGTGAGGCTTTTGCCTCATCAAGAGCAGGTCACCAAAATACTTTCTAAGGTTAAAATGATGTAGATGTGTAATGAACAGCCCCTTAAAAAGCAAGAACAAACTAGTAAGAAAGCCCAAAAACACCACTGTTATGAGGTGGTGATAAGATCAATGGGAAAACCAATAGAACACCCCTACTAACGAAGCGATGTTTAGAATAATGGAAGAATTGACATGCATACGGTTACTGGTGGCTGTAGTCGACTGGCTAAGATGATAGAACTCTGCATATTAAGAGTCAGAAGACATTATGTATTAGATAAAGTAATGGAGTAGAAAAGTATAACAGGGAATGAATTGTATTAATGATTGCTGATATATTTGTGTATGTCTATGTGCAAATAAAGAACCATTCTGCATTTCCATCTGGTCTCCAAGAATGATTTATTTGAATACAGGAGAAAGTTTTTTCCACAACAGCACCTATTATCAGAAGCCATGGTTTACTTCCAAAAAAAAAGGGAGCTTCTGTCCGAAATGTAGGAGTTTAAATATTTCATGGTCTTGCTCTTGAGGGTAGGTAGAGAGATCATAAAATTGACCAACTGATTGGTACAGTGGTAACATTACTGTGAGCACTATGTGGGCTATGATGTTGAAGAAAAAAAGCTAAACCCATGGAATAAGGTATCAATATACAGATCAACCCACATCCCTGCTATCAGTCTTGGTCAAGAATTGTAAGCAGTGATTGAAAAAAGTAACTGAGGATATAATCACTGAAAATGAGTCTACTCTATATGATTGTAGAGCTCATTGACTTTGACAGGCTTAAAGGCTCAAAAATCTCAATATACCCCAAATTACAGTTGCTGCTGCAACATTCTGTGAGGAGCTGAATTGTGATTGGCCTGAACACGTCCCCTGAGATGTGTACTGGACATGGCCCACAGGGTCAACATAGAATTATTTAGAGAGTCCTGATCACACATGTTCACCTTCTCATTTCCGTGAGCAACTCTTACCAGGAGAAGAAAACTGATGATGTGGTATGAAGAATATGCATGTCTGTATATAGTATTTCTACCAATATCTATGCAGTGGTTGCTGCAGCAGCCTTAAAATTACAAACAAACAGATTGCCAATAGGTTACATTGATTGCCATCTCTTAATTGTAAGTGTATTAGTTAGCCAGGGCATGTGATTGACTGCACTTTGTAACAGACAGTCAACCTATGAAGGTTTCTTATCTATCTTGTACTTAGTGCTGCTTTTATACGAAGTATAAAATGCATATACAAATTTCTTCAGAGATCTAAATATTTACAAATTCTGATCAAAAATTGACTCACATACTGCAGTCTGCCTACCAAGGTGGCAAACCAATGAAAACATGGCTAAACATAGAAAAGGGATTACTGAGACTTTGAAGAGGAGAAGACAGAGACACACTTCCTGTGGTCCTGGCCAAATTAAAAGGATACACAAGATCAATACCTCTGTGAATTCTCCAGATGAATAGCGCATTTCTATTTATGCCACTTTAAATGGAAAAACGGAAGAAGAATTTTCTATCACACTAAAAATAAACAGAGTTTCAGTGTACATGAGTGCTTGGTAAATGGTAAACCTATCCATCCATCCATCCATTTTCCAACCCGCTGAATCCAAACACAGGGTCACGGGGATCTGCTGGAGCCAATCCCAGCCAACACAGGGCACAAGGCAGGAAACAATCCTGGGCAGGGTGCCAACCCACTGCAGATGGTAAACCTATTTGTTTAATAAACATATGTTTTTTATTTTTATACCTGTTTTTGTAAAAATTTAAATTACAAAATAATACACACCCTTTGAACTAATAAGGCACTAAAAAAACATACACTCACAGACCATCATTCAGATTTTTTGAGCCAACATAAAAACCCTACACCATGCCTCCAGTACTATATCATTATCAGTACATTTTTCACAAACAGAGCAATGAGAAAAAAAATCAAAGGATGGACTATTTCTGGTTTTGCTTTAGGCGTGCAATAGTCATAAACAATGTAGGCTTCCTATATATTCACATTTCTATACAAAGGGTAACGATAAGACTGCTGGCTCCTTTTTGCAAAAGGCATCGTTTAATTTCTAATAAAAGATGTGATAAACTACTAACCTTAATAAGTCGGAATAAAAAATATGTCACTGTAATACAACAAAAAGTAAAAAAGTAATTTGTGAGTAGTTTCCATGTGGTGGAATACTTTGACATTTTTTGCAGCTTTATACTTGTACAGATATTGTTAAGGGGCAGAAGAGAGAGTCAGCAAGTTATCTTAAATTGTCACTTCAATTGACAAGGCCAAAACTTCCTCCTGAAAAAAAGGCATGGGAGTAGTGAGTATCATAATGTGACAACTAATCACAGCTGTAGACTGTGCTACTGAGAAACATCATCCAGACCCAAAGGTACTGAAATGACAGCAATATCATGTGGGACAGGCAGAATGCCAACAAAATTAATCAAGGCCAAAGGTTTTCAGTTGAGCGTTCATTGGTGATGCAGGTAAAACCTTGCTGAACAATATAGTGTATAGGACAGGCAACTTCATGTCACCTCATGTCATCTTTTCAAGGTGGAAAGACAGGCCATTTGGCAGGCAGGTGAACTGTGATATGGACAAAGCCTTTCATTTATAAATAGTGGACTACATGTGCTTGGATACAAAATATATACTATATATACAACATACCATTTGGTATTTACGTGCCTCCTACAAGATCTGAAGTTTATTTGATTACTGATGTTAATACTTACTGTAAGTTTTTGTTTTACAATTTCCAGTGGCTATAAGTGACTACACTATACATTTTGCAGAACTGAACTTATGAAAGTTGGTCACTTATTATTGGTAAAATATTCTGCTACATGCTGCTAAAATAACAATGAAATAGCAAATGCTGTAAACTTACATTTTGCAGAAAATTACAAGTGGGAAGAAACTGATAACCTTCCAGCAGTAACCAGGACTGCCAAAGAGGTTCTTAGTGATATGTAAATTTTGGATGAAGAAGTGTTGTAAACGTGGTGTCCCTCTGGGATCAGTGCTGGGCCAGGTGCTCTTTTTAAAATATATAACTAATCTATAGAAGAATATAAAAAACAAGCTGGTCCAGGGTTTATTCCTGCCTTGTGCTCTATGCTGGCTGGGATAGGCTTCAGTACCCCCCACAACCCTGTTCAGGACAAAGGGGGTTAGACAAAAACTGATGTATTTATTTATTTTAAAAGCTTCTGTAAAAAGACACAATTCTTTCTGTGGACAAATCTATCTATCTATCTAAAATGGCATATACAGGGCACTGTTTCAAATGTGAAAAGGGCCTTATGTCATACCTAAAAAGTCCATTTTCAAGTCAATAATGTTTTTGAGTGTAGATATAAGTTTTAAGACTGTACATATATTATAAATGAACATATCCATGTCTTTTTTAGGAAAAAACATTTTTTGATATCTTGCTCAATTAAAACATATCCAGTCATGGTCTTCATCACATTGCCTTCCTCAGTCCTTGGCAACCTTTCACCAAACAGTTGTAGTTTCCCATATCTCATTACATAAATACTGCAGTTGCCATTATTTTTATAATTACTCAAAGTTAAGATTTTCCTCAGGATTTTGACAAATAAGCTGTTATTTTACACATGTGATATGTCCTGCTATGAAGAAGGAGAAAGGCAAAGTCAGGCTAAATAGTTACATAAACAAGTGTGGTTTCATGTTTTACTTACAATTACATGAAACTCCACACATGACAGTCACTATAAATAGACAAGTCAAAAGGGATGTATCCCTACTTCATGAAAAACAGTGGCATGAATCTGTGATAAAGAGTTAAACTTCATGTTTTCTTTGGCTATCATTTGTATAATGCAGCCATGCAAAAGATTTGTTTATTGAAATCAAAAACCTTACTGCTTATACAAATTGTGTCACTTAGCACACTTATCTGTGGCAAATGAATGTAAATCATGACTGTAAAAAAAATTAATTTGTCTTGAATAATAAAAATATTATCCTTTACACCTATCATAGTGATCTTCTTATTGAGAATAACATCCCTGAAATATACAGTACACTACCTTGCTTGAAGACCACAGACCTGTGCTGTTTTTTCCTAAAAAACTCCTGAAGAATATTTAGAATTTCTGGTATTGAACCCAGGAGACTCAAGTGGATGATACAGCCAACAATACAATTTGCCGGGAGTCAAACTCAGAATAACAGTTTAAATCACAAACCACACATCAAATGTTGAGAATAGATGTGCTTATCACCTGTGAATGTTATATTTCTCAGTGACTCTTAGAATCTGCCTCAATGCTTTTTCTTAATATAAATTGAGCAACTTTAAGAATTTCTGCAAGCAAACCCAGAATATACCAATGGAAGATGTGATTATTTCTGGTTGTTTCAGAATAGGTTCTATATTGCACAAAACATTAAACAAAATCATCTGGATAAATTTAGCTGGACATTATTATCTTCCTATATACATTGTCATGTATGTGCATCAGAGGGTTTCTTTAGGGCTTCTGAAAGGTAAGCAGTACCACTCCAGGATACCAGGGGTGTGATCACTAACTGCCTTGTCTCTTTTTCCACTCACAGTGCTGAGAAGACACCCAATAAGAGCTACTGACCTCACCCTTTCTGGACCACGAGCTATAAGAGCAGGGCACTCCTGGAAGATGGCATCGTATTTAGGAGACCCTGCTAGACGAAGCTCCAACCCTGAGGCCTCGTATCTCTTTAGAGCACATCCACTGTGCTTCAACCCTGGCTCATGTTTTAGCTGACATATTTAGCTTCTCTCTTATTCAAGCCACAATCCCCACCTGCTACAAAACAACTACCATTATCCCTCTTCCAAAAAAGAGCAATGCTGTCTGAATGACTACAGGACTGTTGCATTGACTCCTATAGTGATAAAATGCTTCGAAAAAATCATTTTGAGCCACATTCAGACATTCATACCCGACACAATGGAACCCCTACAGTTTGCATATAGACCAAACAGGTTGACAGAGGAAACATCACAGCATTGCATACAGTTCTTAAACACTTAAAGAACAAGGACTGCAATGCCCGATTGCTGTTTATTGATTATAGATCAGCTTTTAACACTGTGATACCAGCTAAGCTCACCAACAAGTTCTCCACTCTAGGTTTGCCATCTACTCTCTGCCACTGGGTCCTGGGTTGTTTAACAGGCAGACCCCAGTCAGTCAGGCCAGGGAACAACATTTCCAAAACAATAATCATAAATACAGGAACTTCACAATGATGTGTTTTTGGGTCCTTTATTGTACAAGCTCTTTAACCATGACTGTGTTGCTTCCCAACATAAAACCAGCATTATTAAATTTGCAGATGATAACACCATCATTGAACTGATTTCTGGGGGTGACGAGTCAGCGTACAGGAGGGAGGTGGCCGGCCTTGTGAGGTGGTGTCAAGACAGAAATCTCTTTCTTAACACCAGCAAAATGAAAAAGATGATTAATGACGCACGGAGGAAGAGAGGTCAGCACCTACCACTGTACATTGGAGAGACTGAGGTGGAGAGAGTGGCCACATTTAAATTTCTTGGCATTAACATCTCTGAGGATCTCACTTGGACCTACCACGTCACAGACCTGATGGAGAAGCCCAGCATTATTTGTATTTTCTGAGAAGGATGAGGAAGTTTGGTATGCCAGGCACAATCCAGAGCAATTTCTACAATTGAGAGTACTGTCCTGGTTTGGGAACTGTACAGAATGGGACCACTTCCCAGAACGGGACCACAAGGCTCCACAGCGGGAGGTTAAATCAGTACAAAATATCATCAGAACAGCACTCCCTGCACAAGAGGCCATCAGTAACATCAGAGTTCTCAGGAGGGCCCCTGATATTACTAAGGACACAATCCCCCCTCCCCACCCCCCCTTAACTGCTACCATCATGTAGACACTATAACAGCATAGCAGCTAGAACATCAAGGCTAAAAGACAGTTTTCTCCCTTATGCCATCACACTGATAAATAGAACCTATTTGCCCCTCCCCTCAGCACTGCAGGCTAACTTGTGTCTGGAGGATGGAAGGCCATCTTGAGACCATTGCAGAGCTTACATTGAATCATTTATTTGCATCTGCAATCTTACTTCTGTTTGTTTTTGCATGTGTTTTTCACCTGAGTGTTTTTAGTTTATTGTTGTGTATTCTTGTCTGTTGTTGTGCATTTTTGTCTATTGCTGGAGGACATGCAGAATAAGATTTTTATTGTACTAAGTAGATATGACAATAAAGTTGAAGTTGAAGTATTAAGCTTCCTGTTCCTTATAGCGTGATTGGGCACCTGTTATTTTATATATCTTATTATTTCAGTGAATGGGGTTGCCCAGTTAACAACCCAACATTTCATTTAGACTCTTAGTTGATGTCAACATATACCTTGGATGTAAACAGCAGTAAATATACAGTGGTGTGAAAAACTATTTGCCCCCTTCCTGATTTCTTATTCTTTTGCATGTTTGTCACACAAAATGTTTCTGATCATCAAACACATTTAACCATTAGTCAAATATAACACAAGTAAACACAAAATGCAGTTTTTAAATGATGGTTTTTATTATTTAGGGAGAAAAAAAATCCAAACCTACATGGCCCTGTGTGAAAAAGTAATTGCCCCCTTGTTAAAAAATAACCTAACTGTGGTGTATCACACCTGAGTTCAATTTCCGTAGCCACCCCCAGGCCTGATTACTGCCACACCTGTTTCAATCAAGAAATCACTTAAATAGGAGCTGCCTGACACAGAGAAGTAGACCAAAAGCACCTCAAAAGCTAGACATCATGCCAAGATCCAAAGAAATTCAGGAACAAATGAGAACAGAAGTAATTGAGATCTATCAGTCTGGTGAAGGTTATAAAGCCATTTCTAAAGCTTTGGGACTCCAGCGAACCACAGTGAGAGCCATTATCCACAAATGGTAAAAACATGGAACAGTGGTGAACCTTCCCAGGAGTGGCCGGCCGACCAAAATTACCCCAAGAGCGCAGAGACGACTCATCCGAGAGGTCACAAAAGACCCCAGGACAACGTCTAAAGAACTGCAGGCCTCACTTGCCTCAATTAAGGTCAGTGTTCACGACTCCACCATAAGAAAGAGACTGGGCAAAAACGGCCTGCATGGCAGATTTCCAAGACGCAAACCACTGTTAAGCAAAAAGAACATTAGGGCTCGTCTCAATTTTGCTAAGAAACATCTCAATGATTGCCAAGACTTTTGGGAAAATACCTTGTGGACTGATGAGTCAAAAGTTGAACTTTTTGGAAGGCAAATGTCCCGTTACATCTGGCGTAAAAGGAACACAGCATTTCAGAAAAAGAACATCATACCAACAATAAAATATGGTGGTGGTAGTGTGATGGTCTGGGGCTGGGGTTGTTTTGCTGCTTCAGGACCTGGAAGGCTTGCTGTGATAGATGGAACCATGAATTCTACTGTCTACCAAAAAATCCTGAAGGAAAATGTCCGGCCATCTGTTCGTCAACTCAAGCTGAAGCGATCTTGGGTGCTGCAACAGGACAATGACCCAAAACACACCAGCAAATCCACCTCTGAATGGCTAAAGAAAAACAAAATGAAGACTTTGGAGTGGCCTAGTCAAAGTCCTGACCTGAATCCAATTGAGATGCTATGGCATGACCTTAAAAAGGCGGTTCATGCTAGAAAACCCTCAAATAAAGCTGAATTACAACAATTTTGCATAGATGAGTGGGCCAAAATTCCTCCAGAGCACTGTAAAAGACTCATTGCAAGTTATCGCAAACGCTTGATTGCAGTTATTGCTGCTAAGGGTGGCCCAACTAGTTATCAGGTTCAGGGGGCAATTACTTTTTCACACAGGGCCATGTAGGTTTGGATTTTTTTTTCTCCCTAAATAATAAAAACCACCATTTACAAACTGCATTTTGTGTTTACTTGTGTTATATTTGACTAATGGTTAAATGTGTTTGATGATCAGAAACATTTTGTGTGACAAACATGCAAAAGAATAAGAAATCAGGAAGGGGGCAAATAGTTTTTCACACCACTGTACATATGTACATACATACACATAAACATACACTAACAATCAAAAGTTTTAGAACACCTCAGGTTTTCCAGTTTTAATTCAAATTTAATCACTTGAAATGCATTAAATGACCTAAAATTGTGACAATGTAAGCAGTAAACTGCCAGAGGTTTAGATTTTAGGGTTAGGGTAGCAAAAACTGAAAAAAGGACATTTAGAATGTTACAAATAGGCCTTCTACAGGGAACAACTAATAAGTTACAACCTACAAATATTCTTCAGCAGTTAAAATAAATTAAGCCTTGGAAGTTGAAGCATTGGGACACGCAAACCCCTCCACCACGATAAGGTGGCGGTCTTATCGTGGTGGAGGGGTTTGCGTGTCCCAATGATCCTAGGAGCTCTGTTGTCGGGGGCTTTATGCCCCTGGTAGGGTCACCCAAGGCAAACTGGTCCTAGGTGAGGGATGAGACAAAGTGCGGTTCAAAAGACCTTCTATGATGTACAAAAAATTTGGACGGCGTTTTCCCTCGCCCGGACACGGGTCACCGGGGCCCCCCTCTGGAGCCAGGCCTGGAGGTGGGGCTCGATGGCGAGCGCCTGGTGGCCGGGCTTGCACCCATGGGGACAGAATTTCTAGGCGCAGCGAGGGTGTTGAGGGGGTCCGGTTTGGTGGACTCAGGATTGGGTCACTGCTTTTTGCAGATGATGTTGTCCTGTTTACTTCATCAGGCCATGATCTTCAGCTCTCTCTGGATCGGTTCGCAGCTGAGTGTGAAGCGGCTGGAATGGGAATCAGCACCTCCAAATCCAAGAACATGGTCCTCAGCTGGAAAAGGGTGTAGTGCCCTCTCAGGGTTGGGAGCAAGATCCTGCCTCAAGTGGAGGAGTTCAAGTATCTTGGGGTCTTGTTCACGAGTGAGGGAAGAATGAAGCGTGAGATCGACAGGCGGATCGGTGCGGCGTCCGCAGTGACGCGGGCTCTGCATCGGTCTGTCGTGGTGAAAAAGAAGCTGAGCCGTAAGGCAAAGCTCTCAATTTACCAGTCGATCTATGTTCCTACCCTCACCTATGGTCATGAGCTATGGGTAGTGACCGAAAGAACGAGATCGCGAATACAAGCAGCTGAAATGAGTTTCCTCCGCAGGGTGTCTGGGCTCTCCCTTAAAGATAGGGTGAGAAGCTCAGTCATCCGGGAGGGGCTCAGAGTAGAGCCGCTGCTCCTCCGCATCGAGAGGAGTCAGATGAGGTGGCTCGGGCATCTGATCAGGAAGCCTCCTGGACGCCTCCCTCGTGAGGTGTTCCGGGCACGTCCAACCGGGAGGAGGCCCCGGGGAAGACCCAGGACACGCTGGAGGGACTATGTCTCCCGGCTGGCCTGGGAACGCCTTGGGATTCTCCCGGAAGAGCTAGAAGAAGTGGCCGGGGAGAGGGAAGTCTGGGTATCTCTGCTCAAGCTGCTGCCCCCGCGACCCGACCTCGGATAAGCGGAAGAGGATGGATGGACGAAGTTGAAGCAAACAATTTGCACTGGTGTCTCAACTTCTATTGATTACTTAAAAACCCTCTTTCTGTCTTAAAGCACAGTTGGAACAAACTGTGTTACCACACCCTCTGAAGTACTACTTCAACAATTTTACACTGTACAAAGTTGTAAATTCCAGTAATGGCAAAAAATGGCAGTCAACAAATGAAATGAGACAGAGCATCATTACCCTTAGACGTGTAGGCCTTTCATTTAGAGAAACTGCAAAAAAAATCAATGAGTGTCAATAAGTATGGTGTTCTACACAATCCAAAGGCAAGAAACTCTGACAGGAAGACATCTGGCAGACCCAAAGTCACAAACCAATCAGAAGACAAGTTTCTGCGTGTCCCCTATTTGTTTGATAGGAGTCGCACAGCACAACAGCTTCAAGCACAGTTTAACAGTGGTCGAAAAAAGCAAGTCTCAGTTTCTACTGTGAAGAGGTGACTTTGTGCTGCAGGTTCGAAAGGGTGAGTAGCAGTAAGAAAGCCATTCCTTAAAGGACAAAATAGGGCCTTGAAATACCAGTTGCAGACTACTGCAGACTGAAAAAAAGTCTTATGGACCAAAATCAAAATTTGAAACTCATCACGCATGGTGTTTTAATGCCATCGAGTTGGTTAAAGGATGGTTCCTCAGTTTGTGACATCAACTGGTCTGGGATTTTTTTTTGCAGGAAACAGAGTTGGTGACTTACACAAAGTGACTGGTATTCTAAATCAAAGGGGTTACCACAGTTTAGTTGTTATATCAGCAAAAGGACGCTACTTTGATTAATCAAAAATGCGAAATAAATTTTGTACACTTAGTGATTCCTTGATTTCCTTTTTTTATTTGCCATTGTTTATTTGTTCTATGCCTCGATTTCCAGAAACATTAAGACATTAAACTGTGTGCATTTCCATAAATATTGAAAAAAAAACTGAGGTATTCTAAAACTTTTGACCAGCAGTGTATACACTATATATATATATATAATTTAATAGAAATAAATCTTGGTTTACTCTAAGGTTTTGAAACCACAATATGTTTGTCACCATAAATAATTGTGCATCAGTTTTGAAGCTCTTTCAAATTATAGTGTGAATTTGATTAACTCAGGTACAGGATAAAATGGGTGTTCCTTCCATAATTTGTCCTTCATAAATACTCTTTTATATTCTTATAAGTTAGAAGTTTCAGAACATCTCGTGGACTTTCCATGAGTTTCAGGGACTTAAATTTGACCTCATGAATTAAAGGATTTGGGAGATGCTATACACATGACTGAGTTACTAAATCATGAAATACTCTGTTCTGGAAGTTGATGCCATCAAAGTACATTCATTTATTTAATAAAGTAAAGATTAATAAATGTAACTTAAAGGAAAGAATAATTTTAGAAAGTTATATAGGTATACTAATACAGTAGATATCGTATATTTTCACAAACACAAACCTAAAATGAGTCTATAAAACAGCTGATATATGGGATCATGTACTGCCCTCTGCTATTATGCCTACCTGTCCAACTAATGTGGCCACGCCTTTTCTCTCCAATATGGGTCAAACATTTCCAGTACCTGCAGCGTACACTTACCCTTTAATACCCTCAGGAAATAATACCTGTTACCTCCCAGGATGTCATACTCCCCCTCCTGTAATGATTGAAGTCTGTACTCCTGTATGTTTCAAGAAACCTTTCAAGAAACATGCTTTCAGGGGAAAATGGCCTCTGAATGTTCCCATTATTTTGCATGGACAGTGCACATTTTCCTGTCTCTTTTTGGGCACTGCTGAGCCCCCTTCCACTTTCGTGTTATTATTTTCCGCCAGACAGTCCCGACAGTATTATAACTGGAAAACAGGCCTGAGTAATTAGAATGCTTTGGGTCACGCAGGAAGTCAATAGTGTTTTCTTACATAGCAATCTTTCCAGTTTAAGGTCTAATGCTTTAATCTGTGGAATAAACTCTAGGACATAGTTTTTATACTTTAACTGATAAAACGTCCACCCGTTGGTCTAATTTTTATACGATGATAAATGAAATAAACATAAATCGGCACATGTATATGGACGAGTTGTCTATTATTAAAAAAATAAAATAGTTATAAAAAGTAGCCACGCCTTTTTTAATCACATTGAAAAATTCTAACATTCATGGCGAGACACTTAACAGAAGCAAAACACTCATTCTCAAACAAGCACACAGAAACGTTTATTTAAACTATAGAAAGGGCACTATGCACTTCCTTCCGTCAGGATAATTTCGCTACAGTGTGATCCACCGTCAGTCGCAGCTGTAATGCAGGGGGCGGGGCGCTCCGCGCCACCGTATGCAAAACCGGACAGCTCCGTGGTACTGAACCTGTGCCCGGCGTGGACCAAGGTACCGAGCCAGAACAAAAAGCAACCCGCTATAACCCCGGCTCTCAAAATACGTGTGGAATCATGAGGAGCTTTAGTGAGCATTTCAACTACACAGTAATTAAATAAACAGAGTTCTGTGGTGCCACCGACGAAGATGGCTGCCGTTGCTAACCCAACCAAAGCCAAGAGAATAAAAAGCTGACTCTATATAACGATGCTGATACAATCGTAGGAATTGGGGTAAAAGGAAAAGAAAGTAACTAAACATAACAATCAAGGCAAACCGCAAGCTTTGGATAATAACAGAGGACGAAATGGTCATCGATCCACTAATAAAGGTGCCTTGTGCTCTTCTTCCTTAATATCACCCGTATTTTATTTTCATTAGCTATTAAACGTTAAAATCGACAGGGGGAATCTGGCAATGGCACTTTACACGTAAGCAGCCATATTGAATGATTTAATGTAAAAAATACAAACATTCAGCTTCTCCGCCTACCACACCAGAAAAGGTATGTAATTTGGGCATGGATTTACTGGGTCGCTTCACTTTGCGTAGACAGCTCCAACACAAATTAGTATTGACAATAACAATAATAATAATAATACATTTGAAAAAGTGAACAAGGCCAGAAATGGTTTTACTTCTACGTTGATGTCGTTACACAAATATATACGGTGCACAAAATTTGCGCGTTATTATCAGCCTAAGCACAGCGTGAACCTACAGTTTACCGAAGGCACAGTAGGAATAAAGGATAAAGAAATAGGCGCACACCGTGTGCCTCCCCACCCCCCAAAATCTGTTTGTTTTAAACTACTCACTTTAGCATTGATTGTTCTTTCTCCTCTTCTTTTTTCTGTCGATCCATAACGGCAAGAATGATCTTTCTTTCTTCCTCTGTAAGGTGACTAAGGTCTGGCATTTCAGGCAGGATAGCCGCTGAAGGAGAAGGGCCGCCCCGGGGCCCAAGTGAAGCAGACATCTTTTTTCCCTTATTTTTAGGCAGATACGCTAAAAATTGACTAATCAACAGCCGTAAAGCAAATTGACCTTTGAAAGTAAAGATTATAACAAATATTAATATTGAAATGTTAAATATTTGAATTAATATTCAGCTGTTGTCAAATAAGAAATTGAGGATGATAACACTTCAGTTTATGGATACGATATCTTCAAAATTATTTTGATAAAGTATAAAAAATGAGACAAAAAAGGCAGCGGCATATGCATTTCTACAGAAAATGCAGTAGTAAATGTTGCTTAATAAAAACAACTTGTCATAAGAGGAAAAATAAACTGTATATGCCCCTTTGTATTACATTAACATTGTACATGAGAACATATCGTTTTTAACTGTCAACAACCATGAAGGCACAGACCAAAATCCAGATGGAGAGCTGGATGCACACAATGGATGCTCAAAACAGTTCGATTCCTGACTGAGCGGCTTCAAAGGGGTTGTGAATGTGAATAAAAGGATCCTTTGGGTCGAGTGCAAATGGCAATCACTCCCACAGGCTGAAAGTATTCCACTCATTCTCTCCCTCCATCCATTGATATACACGCAGAGGAACAGATGGTAAGGTCTCGCCTGTTTTATGTTATTATGAAGCCAGGAAAAATAATTTCTAACCCATTGCCATCATCTTCAGGGTGACGTTATTTGCATTACTGATTCGACGTGCTTTACCTTCTTTCTTCTTGTTCTCTTGTCGACACACTCTCTTTTCCGCGGTCCTCTCTCCTGATTTTTAATTCTTAAAGGTTCCTTAAATGCAAAAAAAGGATGTAATATTAAAAATCCCAATAGGAAGACGAGGCGGAGCAAGAAATGCACGTAAAGCGTCGCAGCGCGTATCTAGAGATGGGGAGCGGAAAAGACGAACTGAATACGGTGCTCTCTGGCAGGCAACCCTTTCGCGGAATTAAGCGACAGAAGGAAAACACGCAATGGACTCTCTGGATTTAACTGACTGAGCGCAAAACTCCAATGAAATGACCACCCGAGTTTGCCGGCGTTATAAAACAACCTAATTAAATTAACTTAGTCTTTTGGCAGTTTCAGCCAGAAATGCATTAGTGAAATCTCGGGTCAGCAAAATAATTTTTTAACGACCCTTACTGCTATGCGATTGAATTAATTTTGTTACTTTTCTTTAAATGCCGCAGTTTGCTTTTAATATTTAACACTTGCGTTTTCAAAACATTCGTAAACACTAATTTAGCAAATACTCAGAAAAATAAGCACACTATGTATGTTGATGTGTTATCACAGTTCAACTCTGCAAAACGTGTGAAGTGAGTTTTAGTTTCTGTTTAGTATATTTAAGGGAATACGAGTCGGGTTTCGTATCTTTTAATAATTTACCTAGTCTTTGTTCAAGAAGAAAGTACATATAATATGCATTAACATAGTGTTTTCAAACATAAACTGAAGACACACAGGGGAATACAATGTATCAGAACCTATAAAGCCCATTGTTATTTTTATCCTACTGATGCTGTGTGCGCAGTCAAAATGCCCCTGCGTACACCTAACCAGAAAGACACGCAATCGCCCCATAAAGTCACCCCTGTCACACACAATCTAAATAAAGGCTAACATCCACATACGTGAAATCGCTTTGACAGTGCTGACGTCAACACTTCTACTAGGCGGATCATTTTCATACAGTATCTAAAAAGGGACAAACTTCACAACGCTACGCGTTACCCATGACCAGGTGTATAATTGGTGATTTTTACACGATGGTTTAGGAAAATCTTTGATATTAGTACGATCGTGTCTGAAATTACATTTTAATAATATTTTTCAGAGGTCTTTTAGCTTTTGTACCATAAGAAGGCTTCAACAAGTCACAAGAATGCGAAAGAAAACGGGAATTTTGAAGAAAAGCTAAAAAATAAAATAAAATAATGAATCGTACGTGTTGCAAGACACCACATGGTACATCTAAGGATACGTTCTTCAAAACTGTATGTGTTGTTTCCTATTTAGCTATAATGCTTTCGTGTTCTAATTTAAATCATTGTCTTAATTGAATGTCTGACGTGTTTACCTCACGTAACACGTTTTATAAAAAATAAAAGGGATTTAAAAAACGGTGCTTCATTCTCCTCTTCCTCCAAAACCACAAAATTCTTGAACTCGCTTAATCCACTAAAGGGAACGAACAAAGAACGATATGTCACTACATCGTACTCACACATACCCACACACACACTCAAAACAAGCGTAAACACTCTCACGCTAACCCAAAGTCAACTAGGAATCACTAGTCAGATTAAAGCGTCTTTGGGATGTGGGAAGAAAAGTGGATTACCTGGAGGTAAAAAACAAAAATTCCACGCAAGGTGAGCATGCAGACTTCACACAGGACTGCAACCCGTTCCCAATAAACAAACAAATAGTCTAATGAGTAAATTAATTTTCAATCTATGTATTATTGCACAGCGCCCTGCCCATACTGAAAGTTAGAGTATCTGCAAAACTTTCCAGCGATAATGCAATGACAAGAAATGAGTCCATATATCATCAATACACAAGAACTCACAAATGATTTTGAACACCCAGTAAAACCGAACACGTTCAAAGTGATTAAAATGAGCAAATCATGATAATACAAGTCCATTAACATTATAAATGAGATATGATCAGTTAAAAGTGGAGAGAAGGAATGCAAAAATTGCTGGCGAAATTAAACCTCTAGGGTCCAACAAACTCACAAAGTCACAGTTCCGGTGACCTAGGTCAACTAGCCACCCACTCCAACCTCTCAACCCCGAGCCTTATGCAGTTATATAAGAACATGGACAATCTAATAAGAACATCAGATCCTTTCAGGAAATCAGTTAACTTGAACAATAACACATTCTTTACAATTTCCCTTTCTAACTAATCACTGGGTCTTTCTGAAAGATAAACACGCGTATTAGATTTTTTTCTATATAATATTCTTAATGATACATCTGTTACTTGAAATAAAGTTGTAATACTGATTTCAGCATGGTTTATACACACTCCATAACAATGGCTTTTGGAGTTACCCGGTTTACACAGGAAGAGGTAAAGTAGCTACCCCATTTTTTTTCAGGTGAAAGGCTAGTGTTGACTGTTTTTGCCATTGTCTGCATGCATCTCTTTCAGGACGATAGGTGATAATATGACTCCTAGACACAACAACTCTGTCTTCGTGTTCTCTTACTCCTGTATCATGTTATGACTGAGATATCTATCAAAAATTCTAATTTGCCGTTACAAGAAAGCCATAATTTATTCCAGATATCAATATGATACATAATCTAATTTATTTTGATTGTTATGTGGTATTGTTTTATTTTAAGAACAAGAAGCAGAGCATTTTCAATTTTCCATATATGTTAAAAGTATTACTAGTGTAATGTACCTTTCAGAAGAAGTCACGTAATAAAAATTCGTCGAATGCTATACTGAAGTTAAAATATCAGGTGTGTTCAGTTTGAGCTCTGTTTATACATTTTTGTAAGAAAAGAAAACGCATGATTTAATCATTCTGTATGCTTACATGTTATCTAATTCGTTTAGTGAAAAACGTTAAAATATAGCTGTTTTAGCACTGCTTTAAATGTTAAAATATTTTTATAGCTAATAGATAATGAGGAAACTTCCGAGTTTTTTGTAATTTTAATTTCCTAAAAATTATTATCATTTCATTATATATCTCATTTAAAACATGACGATTTTTATAATGTTTATATATTATATTTTCTGACTGGTCTCGCGCGGAAAAAAATAATTTAGTAATTTTATGAGTAAGTAAATCTAGTTATACAATAATTGCAAAATAGTTCATAAAAATTAGTGGTTTTAATGACTGGCTATCGTGATTTTCATCAAAAATATCTTTTTACAAAAAAAAGAAAAAAACGACAAATTAAAAAATAGGGAAAATCTTGAACAAAAAATCTACTCCACTTTTCATAGAGATTTAAGGTAAATAATACGATGAAAAAAATAAGAAGCAGAGCGGTAACATAACGTTAAAAGTCAGAATTACATAATTTAACAAAGCCAGTTTATTACAGCGACTTTTTAAATGAAACCAGTCGTTTTTAATTTTAAAAATAATCAGATAAACCACATGTGTTTATAACTGGTGATTGCATAGTCTATTTAATTTACCATACTTTGAGTTGTGTAGTATATTGTTATTGAATATTAATAAAAAATAACCACAAATTGTTTTATGGCATCTGAATAGTCAATCAGTGAAACATAACGCGTCGTATTGTGCTATATGTCAATTTTAAAAACGATTTTCGAATTAAATGCTTCTGATTTAATATCATTTCATAACACATAACAAGGATAGATAGATAGATAGATTTTTTTTAATAGGGATGTAGCAATAGTCTTTCCCGTAATTTGAAAATTAATGAAATGCGCTGGAATCAGTTCAGAATTTTTATTACTTACTGAATCCGTTTTAGTGGGGAATACCTGCGGGCATTAGTCACAAAATTCTAAGCTTAAATGATTATAATATTCAAAAATACAACACAGAATTTCTGTTACTTGATTTTCTGTGTCTATTTCAATTGTTCCGTTTTATCATTCAAATACAATATGTTCTGTATACACATAATTTTTGGAAAAATAAAATTGATGAAGTGTTTTAAAGAATCCCAGACTTGTGTTTACAAAGCGTGTTCGCTCAAAAATACAAAATATTTGCACTCGCTTTATTATACAATATTGTGAAATTTTCCATATAATTCTGTTTGTGAAATATTCATGGGGAGGGGGAAGGTGTTTGTCTGGAGTCTTGCTAGCTACCTCCCTGGTTCAGTATTCTCTAAAAATTATATCGATTCGGGCGCAAACCTGCCTGACAATGGCACACCTGCGAAAGTCAGCTGAGCATTCTGTGTCTTTTTGACATTCGCGTGACCAAGGCGTTGTGCTAGACAGCACTATCAACAAGTTCGAATAGCAGCAGAGATAAAGGACCGCTTGCCTCAGATGAAGAAAGTGTTCTGCATTACGTTTTGAAGAAAACTTGCTACAACTATAATGTAGAATTAGGAATTTTAAATGGTTAAAAATCCAGAACTTGAAGGGGCAGCACAATTGGCAAAAGATAAGGCACGACTTTCAGTTATTACTTGCTGTTAATGAAGGTGTTATCTATGATGAGTCTTCACAGGTGGCGCAGTGGTAGTGCTGCTGCTTTGCAGTAAAGAGACTGTGGAAGATTGTGGGTTCGGTTCCTCCCTGTGTAGATAGCGCTTTGAGTACTGAGAAAAGCGCTATGTAAATGTAATGAATTATTATTATTATTATTTTATTATTAAGCTGTAATATTTACTTCTAAGGTGTACACAAAGTATTAATAGATGGCATCTCTGAATGCAATATAAGCATTTACCGTCTGTCACGTGCATACTGCCAGTTTCGGTAGTGCCAGAACTAGCGAGAGCACTTTGAGTATAAAAATGAACAGTTTCTATGGTACAGATTTCATCCATATACATGATAAAAAATAAGGATTTTTTTTTGGTATAGACCAGTGCAACAATGCATGTGTCATTAATATATTTTTGGTTTTATTTATCAAAAGCCTGTGAAGGCAACATCCCAGGGCTTTTACAGTTTCAGAAAGGGCATAAAAATGTGTCTTTGTTCGTTCTCAAGCTCACTTCATGTTAGCAAAGACTGTTTCAAAACTACCTTTAACGATCCTGATATAAATAAGAAAACGTATTGCCAGTTTTGAGCAGGATACAAAGAAAACTTTTGACTTGGGTGTCACAGGCATAGTGAGGCATTATGCAGATGTATTGCTGTTAGTAATTTTTATTTTAATTCTGTCATTTGCTACGACCTCCAGGGGTCCAGAGTGTGTCGTATAATTGAACTTGCCCTTTTAATTAGTTTGTTAATTCAATGGGCCTCTCTTGAAGTGACATTACCAGACCAGCACACCACAATGTATAAAATCAATGCAGCCATCAAAGTTATAGATGATGTGAAGGATGTCACTTCCAACATTAAAGGAATGCAGTGTCATAAGGAAAAAGAGCCTGCCCTGCCTTTTCTTATATAGTTTCTCTGTGTTCTGAGATCAGTCCAACCTGTCATTAATGTTGATCCCCAAGAACTTGTAAGAGTGAACCACCTCTATGTCCACTCCTTGGATAGTAACCCAATGTAGAGGCTCTTTGGTGCTGTGAAAGACAATAACCAGTTTCTTGGTTTTACTGATGTTAAGATGCAGACAATTCTTTTTGCACAAAAAAACGAAACTTTTTCACCTAACTCCTATACTCTGTCATCCTCTTTATCAATACACCCCAAGAGTATAGAATCATCTTGAGAATTTCTGCAAGTGACATGACCTAATGTTATATTTATAGTCTGAGGTGTGCAGAGTAAAGAGAAAAGGATACAGGACTGTTCCTTGTGATCCGCCAGTTGTTGCTCACATCCATATCAGAAACATAGTCCTTGAGAGTAGTATAAAACAGCACCATTATCGATCAAAAAATTTTGACAGGTGTAAGTCCCGCCCCCCCCCCGGCACGTCCGGTACCCAGCTGATGCATCCTAGTTAATGGAAGTTCCACCATCTGCTCTATATCTGTTGTGGGGTGGTTTGACAGGCATCAGGCATTTTGGCAGTTGTCCGAATAGAACTGGTTGGCCAGTCTTGGCTAAGGTCCGAAAAGGAGTCGTCAGCTTTGTAAGCCAAGGATAAGTCAGCAATGGGGGCGGAGCAGGCATCCTACTCCTAAGTGTGTACAGCACCTGTATGTACAGAGAGTACAGAGTGCATGAGTGGCAGACCCAGAGAGAGGATGTACAAGAAGGTTTTAGAGAGAATCTATTACACACCCAAGGAACCTGCAATGCAGCCCAAACACACCATGGGAATCTCATTACCTCACCCACCTTCCAAACCATACCATTTATAAAGCAATTCATAAAGTAGAAGATACCAAGGTGGCTTAAAAACAATAACTTTACTGAATGTTTCAAGGACACACAGTTTGCATCCTTTACCTCATCATCCTACTCAACCCATCTGTTACAAAATGATTCATAAAGGAGAGTAAAAAGATACCAAGGTGCCTTAAAACAACAAGTTTATTGAAACAAACCTCCAAACATAGCAATTAAGATGTAGTCTGTGTAAGTTACTGTGTAACTTCGAGAGTTACACAGTGTGTGGTATACATTAAAAAATTTTAAAAAGTATGAATACAGCAGTAGAAACTGCAGGAAAATATTCACACAAGCATATCTGTATACAGATCAGTAACCCATTTGAAAAGAAACAAAACACAAGAATTGTGTACAAGTATGAGAACACAAACAAATTGCAAACCTGGTCCAACCCCAGCAGTGAGCCTGTAATACTCTAAATAAAGTGTTTAACCCAGCACATGCTTTATATATTTGTATTTCACTAAATTATGCAAGCCTATTTTCTCTGTTTGGAACAGAGCCGACCACAAAAAGCTGGTCTTCACAGGCTGAATCAGTTGTGCGTAAGCATCAATGGGTATCTCTTCCTGCTCAAACTCTGCTATAACATCATCCACATTTCTCTTGACAGATTTAAGAAAACAAGGGAGATTATACATTTTTACCATAGTATGCACGCAGGACACAAGTCTATCCTTTCTAGCCCTCTGGAGCATAAATAATCTATGTCTATAAGCGATAATTGGCTTAGTGAACCAAATACTACAAATATGTCCATCTGATATATACGTTTGTTCTCTTGACATTCAGCACATTTTTCCCCTAAATGTCAACAGAGCTAAACACATAAGCCCAGATGACTGAGCAACCAATTTATAGTCATAATGAATCTTTTTTTAGCAGATAGGATATAAGGTGAAATCCTTCTATAGGCTGTATTACGTGTCACACTGGGTAGGGACCTGGTTTTCCTTGTTCCTTGTTCTAGCTGCAGAGTCTGGGTTCCTCTGACAACAGAAAAAACAAAATTCAACAGTTAACCAACAGAAAATACAACACAAACAGGTCTTGTTTGGAATGGATAATGCATCTTGGTTAAATTTCTGTAAATCGATGTTGGTTTTTAAAAATAACTAATGATGATTAGAGAGAAGTTCAAAAGCTGCTGCCCGAATCTTGGGATTTTTTGCACGGTGCATTTTCTGTATAACCTGAAAAGTGTTTACTTTGGCAAGGATCGGATTCTAGTAAAAGATAGGTGTGCCCATCCTGAAATTTGTAATGCAAACGGCATGCTAAACAAGAACCAATTAATATATCTCGTACACAGGTGCTGACTACGGAAGCTACAACAGACTTTACACAATGTTGCATTAAAATCAATCTGGCTGCATGACTGCGATGGCTGACAGGTGTTTCAGAAATCATACACAGGTCTTGAGACTTCAGCCTTGAACTTCAACAATCTTTTACGGTGTGTTTAAATACCTCACAAGCCATCTTAGAGTCACTCTAATTGGGGAAAAAGAAAAGTTATATCCCCACACGAAAAATACATATTCCTAAGATGCTATTAGTACAACATAAAAGCCAACAGAAGCCAACAGGATTTCTGTCTCAACAGAATCATCATCACTGTTGGAGCAGATATAAGCCACACGTCTTAACAGGCACAAAAATGTACCACGTGTCATTACAGGAATGGTATTCCCTATTGATCTATAGATACATCTAGTCACACGTGAAATCGCAGTTATAGTTTTAACATCAGCCCTTTTGTCAGAAAAAAGGAAACATTCCACTAAGCAAGGCATTCTTTCAGCAAGACTTTCAATCTCACAAATTAATTCTTTAACATCATGCTTTAACCCATCTTTCTTTCTATAAATAAGACCTTTCAAAGCTGCTGAAAGTACTTCTTTCGCATAATACTTGGGCTCCCCACATGCAATCTGTCAAGTTAAAATAAAATAAATGAGCACCTATTTTGTATGGCCATGCATATAGACTTAACAGAATTTTCTTAATGTCCAGACTCACCTTGTCAAAGGTCATGCCACCTTCAGCAGGTGTTATAGTCTTTTTCACGGACTTGTGAGTTTCTCTTTTTGGCATCTCTTTTAAAGAAAAAAGTAATATGGTGTGAAAGTCAAGAAAAGCAATACTAGTGTAAAAGCCAAGAACGTTTTTAGACAGGCATACATTCAAATTACCTGTTTAGATTTCTCTGGTTCAGGTTCACATTCTACTGAGTGGTCATCTTCTATAATTGTAGCCGCCGAAGCATAAGGCGAGATCAAGCACGGGTAAAACACGTGTCAAAAGAAATCTCTCAGTCCAAAAGTTTGTTTTAAAATTATTTAGTGAAACTTAAAAGCAAATAATCCACACAAGAATAAAAGAAAAAATAGTTACACACGTAGAATAAAAGGCAAAAAAAAGAAAAATGTATCTTCTTTAAACTTAGCTTTTCTTGAGAAACTTTAGTTATTTCTGTACTTAAAAGTTCTTTACTTCTTCTTTCTACAGTATACTTAAAGATTCTTAGCTTCTTCTTCTGTACGCTTTAAATGTATGGCTTTGCACTTAAATAAGCACGAGTTACTTCACACACTCAAATAGTCCATAGCCCTGTTAGCACGATCACGTGCACAGGCACGGTCATGGTTTAAAACCGTATGCCTCTACACCTCACACATGGCAAGGCTGTCACTAACTAACTGAAGAATAATGTTTACTCCAAGCTGTTCGAAATGGCAAGAATATACCAATACAATTCAACTTGTCATCTTGTAAAATATTTATGAATCTTATATAACTAGGAAAATGGCTCCTACAATAATGATGACACTGGTCTCTTCTTTAGCGGTATGTTTTGTTGTTGCAGAATCCATGTTTTGCTTCTTTCTAGTAAAACAAAAGGAGATAGTGGTGTGTCTCTGTAATGGAGAAGCAAGAATGCTCCACTGACCAAGCGACACACTGACGGGGTAAGCGGGGCCAGTAAGCGCCGATGCCATACTGTGGCTCTGACTTTTCAGCCAGTCTCCGTGATGGAGAAGCAAGAACACTCCACTGACCAAGCGACACACTGATGGGGCAAGCGGGGCCAGTAACAACCTTGCAAAAGTGGTGGACTCAGCCAACCTACTTCAACTCAGTCAAAAGAATTGTTAGCTGTAAAACAAAGCGTTGGTGTCTCCTTTCTGACTTTGAGAGGGGTGGACTCAGCCAACCTGCTCAGCCTCAGTCAGAAGAGAGATGGCCACCCACACTTGATTTCATCCAAAAGAGAGACAGAAAAGAAAAAAAAACAGCACAACTTACCCAGTTCTTGTTTGTTGAGGCGACTTGTCCTTCAAGTCCAAATACTTGTCCTTAAATATGCTTTTTTGGTCAAGATTTTACAGCGCTGGGCCAACCAAAACATTTTATTTTTTTTTATTTTTTTTTATTTATTTATTAATTTTTATTGTAATCATTCCATAGAAATAGATCAATTTATAACCAAACAAAATTGAAGACAAATCAAACCCCATCCCTGAGAAGGAGAGCTTAGCCAAAGAAGAATTGCTTAGGGCTTTTTAATAAAGCAACAATAAACAAAAGAAAGGGAGAAATAAATACAGTGGTGTGAAAAACTATTTGCCCCCTTCCTGATTTCTTATTCTTTTGCATGTTTGTCACACAAAATGTTTCTGATCATCAAACACATTTAACCATTAGTCAAATATAACACAAGTAAACACAAAATGCAGTTTTTAAATGATGGTTTTTATTATTTAGGGAGAAAAAAAATCCAAACCTACATGGCCCTGTGTGAAAAAGTAATTGCCCCCTTGTTAAAAAATAACCTAACTGTGGTGTATCACACCTGAGTTCAATTTCCGTAGCCACCCCCAGGCCTGATTACTGCCACACCTGTTTCAATCAAGAAATCACTTAAATAGGAGCTGCCTGACACAGAGAAGTAGACCAAAAGCACCTCAAAAGCTAGACATCATGCCAAGATCCAAAGAAATTCAGGAACAAATGAGAACAGAAGTAATTGAGATCTATCAGTCTGGTAAAGGTTATAAAGCCATTTCTAAAGCTTTGGGACTCCAGCGAACCACAGTGAGAGCCATTATCCACAAATGGCAAAAACATGGAACAGTGGTGAACCTTCCCAGGAGTGGCCGGCCGACCAAAATTACCCCAAGAGCGCAGAGACGACTCATCCGAGAGGGCACAAAAGACCCCAGGACAACGTCTAAAGAACTGCAGGCCTCACTTGCCTCAATTAAGGTCAGTGTTCACGACTCCACCATAAGAAAGAGACTGGGCAAAAATGGCCTGCATGGCAGATTTCCAAGACGCAAACCACTGTTAAGCAAAAAGAACATCAGGGCTCGTCTCAATTTTGCTAAGAAACATCTCAGTGATTGCCAAGACTTTTGGGAAAATACCTTGTGGACTGATGAGACAAAAGTTGAACTTTTTGGAAGGCAAATGTCTCGTTACATCTGGCGTAAAAGGAACACAGCATTTCAGAAAAAGAACATCATACCAACAGTAAAATATGGTGGTGGTAGTGTGATGGTCTGGGGTTGTTTTGCTGCTTCAGGACCTGGAAGGCTTGTTGTGATAGATGGAACCATGAATTCTACTGTCTACCAAAAAATCCTGAAGGAGAATGTCCGGCCATCTGTTCGTCAACTCAAGCTGAAGCGATTTTGGGTGCTGCAACAGGACAATGACCCAAAACACACCAGCAAATCCACCTCTGAATGGCTGAAGAAAAACAAAATGAAGACTTTGGAGTGGCCTAGTCAAAGTCCTGACCTGAATCCAATTGAGATGCTATGGCATGACCTTAAAAAGGCGGTTCATGCTAGAAAACCCTCAAATAAAGCTGAATTACAACAATTTTGCAAAGATGAGTGGGCCAAAATTCCTCCAGAGCGCTGTAAAAGACTCATTGCAAGTTATCGCAAACGCTTGATTGCAGTTATTGCTGCTAAGGGTGGCCCAACCAGTTATTAGGTTCAGGGGGCAATTACTTTTTCACACAGGGCCATGTAGGTTTGGATTTTTTTTTCTCCCTAAATAATAAAAACCACCATTTACAAACTGCATTTTGTGTTTACTTGTGTTATATTTGACTAATGGTTAAATGTGTTTGATGATCAGAAACATTTTGTGTGACAAACATGCAAAAGAATAAGAAATCAGGAAGGGGGCAAATAGTTTTTCACACCACTGTATATAGGTGTAGAAAAGGCGCTATATAGGCACCTGACCCGGCACAGAACGACACAGAGGCACGTATAAAACACAAGGGCTTTATTTTCTTCTTCCGCCCGTGGGCGCACGTCTTCCCCGTGACCCACAGGCAATACACAGTCCCAAAAGCACCTCTTTCTTCACCACACATTAACACACTCTTCTCTCCCACCACTCCTCCGCAAGCTTCGTCTCCTTCCTCCCAACTCTGGCTCCTCGAGTGGTGGTGGTTGGCCCTTTTTATACCCCACCCGGAAGCATTCCAGGTGCTTGACCACCTGGTCCTAATTGCATTTCCGGGTGGGGCTGAAGATTTGACCAGCTGGGCTGCAGACTCCATGCAGCTTCCCCTAGCGGCCATCCAAGCCCCCAACCAACCAGGCTGTGGAGGACTCCATCTCCCATGGAGCCATGTGCCAGGTTGGGAAATCATCATCCGCCAGGGAGGCTGCCACCAAGCGTCCCGGGGGAGGTATTGAGCTGTCCATGGTAGCTCCCCTGGAACAGATGCAGTAGGGGCGTCCCTGCTGGGCATGGGACCCGGCTGTCCTTCACAAGGTAAATAAGAAATGGAGAAGGGAATTAAATGCGGTAATAGTTATTTCTCTTATTCTAAAATAATATTGATTAGATCCTGCCAGGTTTTGAAAAAAATTTTGTACAGATCCTCTAACTGAGAATTTTATTTTTTCCAATTTCAAATAATATAAAACATCGGTTTCCCACTGACTTATCAGAGGAGAGTTAGGATTCTTCCAATTTAACAAAATAAGTCTGCGTGCCAAAAGTGTAGTGAATGCAATCACCGTTTGCTTGTCCTTCTGCACTTCAAGTCCGTCTGGAAGAACACCGAACACAGCTGTTAGTGGGTTAGGAGGTATTGTGACCCCAAGGCTGTCTGAAAGGCACTTAAAAATTTTGGTCCAAAATTATGTTAGTTTGGTGCAGGCCCAGAACATGTGACCCAGTGAGGCAGGAGCTTGGTTGCAGAGTTTGCAGGATGGATCTTGCCCTGGAAACATTTTGGACAGTTTTAAGCGAGACAGATGAGCTCGATATATAATTTTTAGTTGAATAATTCTATGCTTTGCGCATATAGAACTCGAGTGAATTCTCTGCTTTGCTACCTTCCACTCCTTTTCTGATATATTGATTAAGAGATCTTCTTCCCAATGTCCTCTTGGATCTTTGAAAGACAGGGACTCTAATAGGATTTTATATAATGCGGAAATGGTGTTTAATTCCTCGAAGTTGAGCAGTATTTTTTCCAGCATTGTGGAGGGTGCAAGGTGGGGAAAATCGGGCAATTTCTGTTTAACAAAATTTCTAATTTGAAGATAGTGAAAGAAATGTGTAGCTGGGAGGTTGAATTTTGAACGTAATTGTTCAAAAGATGCAAATATGTTGTCTATATAAAGATCTCTGAGCATTTTAATCCCAAAACTTTTCCAGGTATTAAAAACTGGATATGTTTGCAAGGGTTGAAAGAGGTGGTTCTCTTGCAGAGGTGCCACAGATAAAAGATTTTCCATCTTAAAATGCTTTCTAAGTTGGTTCCATATTCTGAGTGAGTAAAGCACAATTGGGTTATTAGTATATTTGCGATAACTTGCATTTATTGGAGAGCAGAGCAGGGAGTATAAAGAAGTACTACAGGATTTTACTTCTATTGCGGACCAGACCTGTGTATGTTCATATATTTGTGTCCAGGTTTTTATGGCTTGTATGTTTGCTGCCCAGTAATAAAACTGAAAATTAGGTAAAGCCATGCCACCTTCTGCCTGAGGTCTTTGTAGGGTCGCTCTTCGGATTCGTGGGTGTTTTGAGTTCCAAATGAATGAGGTTATTGTTGAATCTAACTGTTTAAAAAACGATTTATTGATATATATTGAAATGTTTTGAAATAAAAAAAGAAGTTTAGGAAGGATATTCATCTTAATGGTGTGTACATGTTTAATTGGTCTTTTTATTCCTGGCATGATTAATTTGTGCCTTAAAAAGAAGTAAAAAACATTATTTTGGTGCATAGCAACCATTTATAAATTAACTAGGATATGTTAAGAAAAAAGAAGTAACACATCTGATGAGTGTATTGGCCGTTGGCCAAGGGAGCAGGGTTCGCATCTGATGTGAAGAGCAAAGTAAGGCTGGTAGTTTTTTTTTTTTTAAAGTGTGTGAATATTATCATGTTTACAATATTAGTGAATGTTATTCTATTATAGCCCCATAAATTAAATGGTAAAATGGAATTATAATCTTGTTAAAGCCAATTACCATGCGGCTGGGTGATTCTGAACATCTGCTGCTGCTCTTTGAGATAAGGTTGTTTTGTACCGGGACTACATAATAATAGGTATTTGTTTTTTGTCTGTGCTGAGTGTGTTTTGTTTTCATCGTTCCGTTTACTGTCCGTTATATGTGCGTCAGTAAATGTTGTCCCCGTAAGCAAAGAGGGGAAGGATGATGGAGAGAGACCACAACCACAAGACAGAAATCACCTGATACATCCGGGACATTCAGTATTTAAAAGAGAGGAGCGAAGGTGAGAGCTGAGAAAGGAGAGAAACCGAAAGGAGAAAGGAGACAATTTACCTGTTCATTTACAAACTCATCACTGCCGTTTATTGTATCATTCCACTGCTTGCTTTCTCAACATCCGATTCAACATCACGACAGCCAGAGCCGAAAAACCCCGGGATTCGGATTTATACCAGCCATTGCCAGGTCTTTTCATGGTGAGGTTGTTATGTTTTCAGGAAGGAGCACAATAACACTACAGCCAGTATCAATACTGCCAGACTTTATTTTGGACTCATTTTTCAACACATTTCAATTGCTGTTTTTAACTAATCTGTGTTTGTATTTGTGTTCCATGTTTCTATTAATTGTTTAGGGGCAAGGGAGCGTTCTTTGTAAATATTTGTATATTCGTGTCTTATATAATAATTAGTCACTGGTGTCATTCGGATAGTGGGGTTTTATGCACATATATATATATATATATATATATATATATATATATATATATATATATATATATATATATATATATATATATATATATATATATATATATATATATATATATATATATATATATATACATATATATTATTGAATATCTGTCTGTCCTTGGGCGGCACGGTGGCGCAGTGGTAGCGCTGCTGCCTCGCAGTTAGGAGACCCGGGTTCGCTTCCCGGGTCTGCCCTGCGTGGAGTTTGCATGTTCTCCCCGTGTCTGCGTGGGTTTCCTCCGGGCGCTCCGGTTTCCTCCCATAGTCCAAAGACATGCAGGTTAGGTGGATTGGTGATTCTAAATTGGCCCTAGTGTGTGCTTGGTGTGTGGGTGTGTTTGTGTGTGTCCTGCGGTGGGTTGGCACCCTGCCCGGGATTGGTTCCCTGCCTTGTGCCCTGTGTTGGCTGGGATTGGCTCCAGCAGACCCCCGTGACCCTGTGTTCGGATTCAGCGGGTTGGAAAATGGATGGATGGATGTCTGTCCTTGTGTATATTTATATCTATCATTTACAATATCTCCATGTTTGATTTTACATATCTGTTTACTGTTTTCTGGTTATTTTGTCATGTGGGGAAAAAAAAGGACAACTTGTAAGGAGTATGGCTTGTTATTAAAGCAAGAAGCCTCAGGTTATCCAAGGAATAGTCTTGGTAGTGTAGTGGGCGGTCTGGGTAAGGGGTTGGGCGTTACAAGTTTAGGGGTCCCCCGTGATGCAATTCACAGTAATATCTGTTTCACTGTATGTCTATAGGTGATAACGGTGGAACTTTCCAGAGGTACCCTGTTACATAAAATAAATGATGCAACTTAATTATAATATCTGTTTTACAGTTATGTTTTACCATGTGTCAATAAACAATAACAGTTGATTATGTCATGTTAGATGGCTATCGGTATATTATATATAACCGACTTGGACAGAATTACACATTAAATATTTGAATGCACTTTGCATTCCCTGGCATTATGGCTCACTTCTTAGATTCGGATGAAATTGATGATCACCTTTCTCAGGGGTGACAACATCTCAGCAGGCCCCAGATATGAAAAAAACATGTGTGGCTATGGTTGGGGCCCTTTGGGGATCGGGGAGCTGGATGAATGGATGTACGTGTCAGTATTGTATAACAGCGAATAAGATTGTGATTAATTAAATTTTTTTTTCAGATTTTGGGCAAGCTGGTTGTAGCGTTTCCAAAGGAAAGAAAACAGAGAAAGCAACAACCAAGTCTGGAAAACAAACCATTCATTTGTGTGAATGCTGGTTATCATCGGCAACAAAAGAGATACTCAAACCCATCCATTCAATGGCTCATGTATTTAGAGTCTAAAGAAAAAATTGACATTCTGTACGCCCTAAAACCTGGAGGTGAAATGCGTATTGGAAAATATTATTTTGACAGGTATGCAGAAATCAATGGCATAAACATGGCTTTTGAATGCTTTTACCATGGTTGTAATATCTGTTACAGTGAAAAATCATGGAATAGTGTTACAAACACGACATTTGGTTTGCTTTATTCAAGAACAATGGGAAAAATTCACTACTTAAAAATGCAGGGTTTTCAGGTCCATCAAATCTGGGAACATAATTGACGCCGTCTGGTTCAAGAAAACATCCGCGTGCAGAATTTCCTGAAAACAGCTCATCTCCCTCAGTCTTTGAACCCTAGGGAATCTCTCTTTCGCAGTTTATATTCTTATGTGAATAAAACCAAAAGATATCCAATTGGTCATCCAAAAATTATTTATAAGGATTTTGAACCAGTAGAAGCATATTTCGGATTATCCTGGGTGAGAGTGTATCCACCCAGAAATCTTCTATTCCCTGTTTTTCTATGCAAAATAAACAAAAAAAATATACTTTATGCTTTGCCACATTTGTGCTGTAACACAGCAGCAGGCTCCCTGCACACACTCTCATGAGGAAAGAGCTCTTACCGGATGCTAGACAACCCCGGAATTGTTTGCAGCTATTCAGATGGGGTACAAAATTGAAAGCATATATGAGATTTGGCATTTTGAAAAAAGCTCTAGCGAACCCTTTTCAGAGTATATTAATGCCCATTTAAAGGCAAAGCAGGAACCTTCGGGGTATCCAGAGAGCTGTCCAAACACAGAAGAGAGTAAACAGTATGTATCCATGTTTTATGAAAAGGAAGGGGTAAAATTAAGCGAGCACCTAATTAAAAAAAAATCTGGCTAGAAGGCAAATTGCAAAACTTTTTGAAAATTCCTAATGGCTTAAATTTGCACAAAGACCAAATCTGTCCCACACATCTTTAGTTACAGATCCAGAAAAACTGTTTGAATTATTATTTTCCCCAAACTATAAGGTATCTACTTGTGATTTTATTGATAATGAATGTGCATGTGTGACTTGGACATATAATACCGTCCAATGTAAATATATTTATTACAAATTTTACTTCAGCTTATGCAAGAATAGAGTTGTATAATCTTTTAAATAAACTGAACGAAAGAATATTATACTATGACAGAGATTCAATTCTTTATATTTCCAGAGCAAATGAATGGGAACCAGAACCCGGATCTTCTTTAGGAGAATTAACAAGCGCATTACCAACGAATGAATACATCACAGAATTTGTAAGCAGCGGGCATAAAAGTTCTGGCTACAGGTTATCCAGCAGTAAAAACTGTCTAACAGTTTAAGGTATAAAATTAAATGTTAACTGTGAAAAGGTGAATTTTGAAGGCTTAAAAGAACTGGGGCCTCATGTATAACACCATGCGTAGAACTCTCACTACAACATGGCGTAAGCACAAAAGCGGAAATGTTCGTATGCACAAAAAATCCAGATGCATAAATCTGTGCGAACGCCAACTTCCACGTTCTTCTGCTACATAAATCCCGTTCAGTGTGAAAAGTAATGCACGTGCACGTGCCTGCTGTCCCGCCCCAACTCCTCCCAGTATTATGCCTCTTTGAATATGCAAATCAATATAAATAGCCCTCAAGCTCAGCCTTCTGTGAAAAGAAAATAGCAAAAGCACGAGGGAAAATGGAAGAATTTTAGCAAATTCCAAGTGGAGGCAAGGAAAAACATACTATTTGTTGGTTTAAACAGTGATATAAACAACAAAAGGAAGTTGATCGAGTGACATAGCGTGTCAGAGAAACTCAAAAGCTCAAGTTCACAAAGTTGCACAGTACCCGAAATGAAAAAGAAATTGGCACATATCAAAGTTGCCATGAAAAGGCGAGTCGTAGCCCACCGTCTGAGTGTCATATGAAAGCTTATTAGGGTACAGAGAAAAAAAAAGGCACACAGTGGTGGGAAAAAAGCATGAAATGTCAACTTTAATCTCGAAATTTCCACTTTAATCACGTAGTTTATTTTGTCATTAAAGTAGAACATCATAAACTTAATCTTAAAATCGTTTAATTTACTAGTTTCTCAAATACCATCGTAACTAAAGTAGCATGTTAAATGCTTTGTTTTGTATGTGATCTTCTATGTGCTCCATGTGTGTGAATCACTACATGCTTCCGGGCTTTCTCTTCCTCCGACAGGACACAGAATCCATTACATTCATAATATTACAGCTCTCTGAATAATTAAAATACTGAGATGTATACGTGATATTTTCATGATGATAGGAGTTAAAGAATGTTATTAAACATGGGGACACGGTGACGCAGTGATTGTTCATGTCTCACGCAAGATGCTTGCTGTGCCATGCACGACCTTCAATGAAATACTTTATTGTAGCAGTACTGTCTCTTTCAAACGTACTAACCCCCAATTCCTGTCCTTACTTTTCTTTCTCCAAATACCCAATCGCCACACAATCAGCTCTGTAATAGACGTTAAGCCATCTGTAAGCTTAGAACGCCGATTCTTCAAAACTTTTAAGGAACATTGAAATATCTTCGTAGTACGTGTTTAATTATTCTATCCATCTATCCTTCCAGTGTCGCGTCAGCACCAGCAAGAACACAGCGCGAGGCAGGAACAATCCGTGAACGGAGCGCCAGCTCCTCACTAGCGCTGTGGCATCGTGTCCTCACATGTTTAATTATTAACAATATAGATTATTTAAGTGAAGTTAAAGTTTTATCTGTATAATATAATAAAAATATTTTGCTGCATTTTATCTTAAAAATGATATCGTCATCATATGTAAATATGTGCTTTATAAAGTTGGCTCAGGTTATGCAATATTATAATTGTAGTGCAAGTTTACAGTGAGGTAATTATACTTATATGTACAAACAGTTCTACAAGGAGCACTTGATGGACTGATTGAGTGCGTTTATAGTTCTTGGGATGAAACTGTTTCTGATCCACGAGGTCCGTACAGGAAAGGCTTTGAAGCGTTTGCCGTGTGAGAGCAGTTCAAATAGGCAGCATGGCTGAGGCAGTGTGTGCTTGATGCTGTATAATGATAATTTTCTTTCTGATCAGCTGCTGTAGATCTGTGATTCCCCACTCAGATACAGTGATATAAATACTCCAAGCGGTGCAGTGAGAGTAATATGGAAAAAGATGATCCGCTGTGGCAACCCCTAACAGGAGCAGCTAAAATAAGAAAAAGAATGTGCAGTGAGAGTAACAACGCTAAAGCACCTATGGTATTTGGAATACTTTGGCTATTCCCTGGACCATTATATTGTTACAGGTTAATTACAATCAGATGCCTTAAACTAATAAACAATATGCAGTTAGTTTCAGTGTATATGATAAAGCCATGTCAGGGATGTGGATCTGAAAAATAAAGGGTAACCACACAGGAACAGTAGCACTGATGTGACGCTGGGTGCCACCAGTTTGCAAAACCGAGCGGAGAACTTGTGTCCACCAGGGATGGAGCTACCATGAAAATGTGCGTGGCTTTTCGCTACGTTTAGGTTTTATACATCGTGATTTAAGCATGGAAACGTTTGTATGCAACATTTTTGTGCATATGCACCTTTTTCACATGAGGCCCCTGGTCTTTGACTATGCAGAAAATATAAACGTGTCTTCACAACATAAGGATATTTAACTTGAAGATCTTGGTATTGTAAGCGTAAAACACAGCTGGCATATAGAAACCAGAAAAATTTAAAAAAAAAAACACAAAAAGTTGTGTATGACAAGCGTGTGTTAACTAAACATTTTGCATCATTACCTTTTGGCTATTGATTCTGAGAAAAAAAATAATAATGGACATTCGTTTACAACACCCGTTTTCCTGTATCTTAAGTGGGCCGAGCAACTGTGGAAAATCTAATTTTATGAAAACATTACTAGAATCGGGGATGAAAATGATGTCTCACCAACCACAAAATATCCTCTATTGTTATTCCGTTTGGCAGCCTTTCTATACAGAATTGATGAAAAAAATCAGATGTATAAAATTTATAGAAGGTCTTTCTGACACCCTAAATGACAACTCATTGTTACCCCATGATAAAATAAACTTAGTTGTCGTGTATGGGGTGCCGTTTAGGACATAAATCATTCTTACCAGTACATACACTCTATACTGAAATGCATACTCTCTACAATGAAATACATACACCGTATACTGAAATATATACATTCCAGAGTGAAATGCATACACTACACAGTAAAACAAGTACACTGTATATTGAAACACCTACAGTCTATAATGAAATATATACACTGTGTAGTGAATTGCATAAATTCTACAATGAAACATATACACTGTATAATGAAACAAACACACTGTATGCTGAAACACATACATTCTATAGTGAAATGTATACACTGTATAGTGAAACACTGACACTGTATAGTAAAATACACACACTGTATACTGAAATGGTTACATTGTGCATTGAAACACATACTGTATGTTCTGTAGTGAATCATATACTGTACACTGTATAGTGTAATGCATAGACTACATAGTGAAACAAATACACTGTATACTGAAACCCATACGTTCCAAAGTGAAATGTATACACTGCATACTGAAACACTTAAATTGTATAATGAAATATGTACATAGTCAAATAAAATACGTACACTGCATAGTGAAATGCATATACTGAAATGCATAAGCTATATGATGAAATGTATATGCTGTCTGTTCAGACACATACATTATATTGAAATGCATACACAGTATAATGAAACACACTGTACACTTTAAACCCTGAGTCACATACATTCCATAAAAAGGCCTTTGATTTACATGAGAATATTTAAACTCCAATTCAAATTTATGCAGTGTGCAATAGATCAAAACAGACCACATTATGAGCAGTATAAATAAAAATCCGAAAGGAAAACATTCATTTAAAAAATGATGATACTTATTTTTATTTTTACTATGTGCATCAATTTTATTCAGTCTACAGTATAAATAAAAATCCGAAAGGAAAACATTCATTTAAAAAATGATGATACTTATTTTTATTTTTACTATGTGCATCAATTTTATTCAGTCTAATGATGAAGATATTATTGAATATTTTACTGAATTAAGAACATGCCTAGAGACAATACATCAGTATCAGTTTTCAGGTGATGTTTGCCTAAGACAACATGCATACAGGAATCTTGATGCATTTATGTACATATGCTCTGAACATGATGTATGTAGAAGGCGGGTTATGTTTTTACAAAATTTCTATAGTTCAATTTTTCAGTTGCTAACTAGTTGCCACTATCTTACAAATGAAGATATTTGTAATTGTAACTCAAGTGTTCTGGAGTTAATACAATTTGGAATGCGTGGAAGACCTAGATTTGCAATAATAGCTGAGCAAATCCATTATTTTTTGTCATTAAGACTGAGTTAGCAAAGAATTTCTAGGATTTTTGGTGTTAAGAGAAGGACACTTTATCATCATAGAATACAAACTGGTGTACATTCTCAGCGGTTTTCCAAAGTTTCTGATATCCATTTACTGTATGTAATATTATTAGAGAGATCCTGATTCAAACCCCAAATGCAGGTAAAACATATGTAACAGGTAGCCTAAGATCTCATGGTTTTCATGTGCAACGTTGGCGCATTCGTCAGTGTCTTCAGCATATTAATCCAGTTGGGAGAGCTTTTCGCAGAAGGCAGCAATTAGAAGAAGAGCTTACAACATGTTATGCCCAAATGCATTGTTGTAAGTATGGTAAATATGTACTGTAATACATTTTAACATTTTTGCAAAACATCTCTTCCAGAAATGCAGAGACCCAACACCCTTTGGCTAATCAGTTTCACATCTTCTTCTTCTTCTTTCGGCTGCTCCCGTTAGGGGTTGCCACAGCAGATCATCTTCTTCCATCTCTTCCTATCTTCTGCATCTTGTTCTCTTACACCCACCACCTGCATGTCCTCTCTCACCACATCCATAAACCTTCTCTTAGGCTTTCCTCCTTTTCTCTTGCCTGGCAGTTCTATCTTTAACATCCTTTTCCCAGTATACTCAGCATCTCCCCTCTGCACATGTCCACACCAATACAATCTTCCCTCTCTGACTTTGTCTCCCAACCGTCCAACCTGAGCTGACCCTCTAATGTACTCATTTCTAATCCTGTCCATCCTCATCACACCCAATGCAAATCTTAGCATCTTTAACTCTGCCACCTCCAGCTCTGTCTCCTGCTTTCTGCTCAGTGCCACTGTCTCCAACCCACATAACATAGCTGGTCACAATACCATCCTGTAGACCTTCCCTTTCACTCTTGGTGATACCTGTCTGTCACAACTCACTCCTGACACTCTTATCCACCTATTCCACCCTGCCTGCACTCTCTTTTTCACCTATCTTCCACAATCCCCATTACTCTGTACTGTTGATCCCAAGTATTTAAACTCATCCACTTTCAGCAGCTCTACTCCCTGCATCCTCACCATTCCACTGACCTCCCTCTCATTTACACACATATATTCTGTCTTGTTCCTACTGAGCATATCTCTAGAGCATATCTCCACCTCTCCAGGGTCTCCTCAACCTACTCCCTACTCAAAATGTCATCAGCAAACATCACAGTCCACGGGGACTCCTGTCTAATCTCATCTGTCACTGTCCATCACCATTGTAAATAAGAAAGGGCTCAGAGCCGATCCCTGATGTAATCCCACCTCCACCTTCAATGCATCCGTCACTCCTACCACAGACCTCACCACAGTCACACTTCCCTCGCACATATCCTGTACAACTCTTACATACTTCTCTGCCATGCCCAACTTCCTCATACAATACCACAACTCCTCTCAAGGCACCCTGTCATATTCTTTCTCTAGGTCCACAAAGACGCAATGCAACTCCTTCTGGCCTTCTCTGTACTTCTCCATCAACACCCTCAGAGCAAACATCGCATCTGTGGTGCTCTTTCTTGGCATGAAACCATACTGCTGCTCACTAATCATGACCTTACTTCTTAAACTAGCTTCCACTACTCTTTCCCATACCTTCATGCTGTGGTTCATCAATTTTATCCCCCTGTAGTTACTACAGTCCTGCACATCCCCCTTATTCTTAAATATCAGCACCAGTACACTTCTTCTCCACTCCTCAGGCATCCTCTCACCTTCCAAGATTCCATTAAATCAAAAACTCAACTGCCATCTCTCCTAAACACCTCCATGCTTCCACAGGTATGTCACCTGAACCAGCGGCTTTTCCATACTTCATCCTCTTTACAGCTGTCCTTGTCTTGATTCACTATCTCCACATCATCCAACCTCTTCTCTCTCTCATTCTCTTCATTCATAAGCCTCTCGAAGTACTCTTTCCATCTGCTCAACACACTGTCCTCGCTTGTGAGTATGTTTCCATCTTTATCCTTTATTACCCTAACCTGCTGCACATCTTTACCAGCTCAGTCCCTGTGTCTAGCCAATCAGTACAGGTCCTTTTCTCCATTCTTAGTGTCCAACCTCTCATACAACTCATCATACGCCTTTTCTTTAGCCTTCACCACTTCTCTCTTCACCTTGCGCCTTATCTCCTTGTACTCTTATCTACTTTCTACATCTCTCTGACTTCCCACTTCTTCTTTGCCATCCTCTTCCTCTGTATACTCCCCTGTACTTCCCCATTCCACCACCAGGTTTCCTTTTCCTCCTTCCTCTGTCCAGATGGCATGCCAAGCACCCTTCTTGCTGTCACCCTTACTACATCTGCTGTAGTTTCCCAACTGTCTGGTAATTCTTCACTACCACCCAGTGCCTGTCTCACCTTCTCCCTAAACTCAACCTTGCAGTCTTCCTTTTTCAACTTCCACCATTTGATTCTTGGCTCTGCCCTCACTCTCTTCCTCTTCTTGATCTCCAACATCATCCTACAGACCACCATCCTATGCTGCTTAACTACACTTTCCCCTGCTACTACTTTGCAGTCTTCAATCTCCTTCAGATTGACTCTTCTGCATAGGATGTAATACACCTGTGTGCATCTTCCTCCACTCTTGTACATCACCCTATGTTCCTCCCTCTTCTTAAAATATGTATTCACCAGCCATGTCCATCCTTTTGTCAAAATCCACTGTCATCTGACCTTCTTCGTCTCCACGCTTCACCAACATGTTCATTGAAATCTACTCCAATCACCACTTTCTGTCCCTTGGGTACTGTCGCAGGTGGCTGGGGGGGCGACCTGGCCGGGACACCCCAGAGGACCGGAGGAGGGCTTACGCCTCCTGCAGACCACGTGGGGGCGACCGCCCTGGCGGCTATGGGGACCACGGGTACAGAGCTTGGAAGCTCAACCCTGTAGGGGCCTGTAGTCACCGCCAGGGGGCGCCCCAATGCCTTTGGAGCCCTGGCCCTCAGCACTTCCACCACACCAGGAAGTGCTGGGGGGAAGAAGACCAGGGACACCCGGAGTGCTTCCAGGTGCGCAGCCGGCACTTTCGCCACACTGGGAAGATTGTCGGGAGGCACCTGGAGCACATCCGGGTGGTTATAAAAGGGGTCGCCTCCCTCCATTTGATGGCTTGAATTGGGAGTGGAGAAGGACGGAGCTCAGGAGGAGAGGCAAGGAGGCGGCCTGAAGAAGAGAAGGGCATTCGAGTTGGCCTGGATTTTTGGGGTTTGGGGGTTTGTGGTGCACTGTAAATATGAACAATAAACATGTGTTGGGTGACGTCAACGTGTCTGCCTGTCTGTGTCCGGGCCGGCTTCCACAGTACACTGTTCATCGCTTCATCCAACTCACTCCAAATATCTTCTTTTTCATCCATTGCACACCCAACTTGCGGGGCATATGCACTAACAACATTCATCATTACATCTCCAATTTCCAGCTTCATAATCATTACTCTGTCTAACACTCTTCTCACCTCCAAAACACTCTTGACATACTGTTCCTTTAGAATTACCTCAACCCCACTTTTTCCTCCCATCTACGCCATGATAGAAGAATTTGAATCCACCTCCAGTCCACCTGGCCTTACTCCCCTTCCATTTAGTCTCTTGCACGCACAATATATCAACCTTCCTTCTCTCCATCATATCGGCTAACTCTCTCCCCTTACCAGTCATACTGCCAACATTCAAAGTTCCTACCCTCAATTCCACTCTCTTTACCTTCCTCCTCTCCTCCTGCCTCCGGACACGTCTCCCCCCTCTTCTTCTTCTTCTTCTTCGGCCAACAGTAGCCCAATTTCTGCCAGCACCCTGTTGGCTAACAGTACTGGTGGCAGTCGTTGTTAACCCGGGGCTCGGCCAATCCGATATGGAAATTTGTATTGTTGTCCACATATTGATTTGGTAAAATTTTACACTGGATACCCTTCCTGATGTAACCCTCCCCATTTATCCGGGCTTGGGACCGGCACGAAGAAACACACTGGTTTGTGCATCCCCTGTGGCTGGGTTGCTAATCAATTTCACTAATTGATTTAAAAATCCAAAGCTAAATTTTGAGCTATGAACCACATACTACTTTCAAACATACTGTAGGCCTGGCAGCTGCACCTCATTTACTCAGCAATTCAGATGTTCTACTATTACAACTTTCCACTGTATCATGAAAATAAAGCCATGTATGGCTCACAGATCACTCAGTTTTGTAAAGAATGCCATGCTTATTCCCTTTTATTAATTATTATTATTATTAAGTTTATTTATATACTGCCATACAAAATCTATTGACTCTTTTTTATCTATTAATATGTGTGTTAGTCATGAACGATAAGCATTTCAAGGAGCTCAATATACAACATCTACAATAAACATTTGTCAATCATATTTAATTTGAAATTTCTCCTAGTAAATTTCTCAACACTATTTCAGAATAAGCATTAGATATATTTAACACATCAAAATCTTTTTATACAGTAGACTATGTACTTTGTTAGTTTAACAGAGATTCTTAATATTATTGATAAAATTGAACATTTTCGTGCAGGTACATGGATAGTAATCATAAACTGATCTCATGGAGATTGATTTTTCATGGCTGTATAGATGGATTCATTCGCACAATCATTTATTTGAATTGTCTTGACAACAACAGAGCCTCCAGCGTGCTTACATTATTTGAAGAGGGTGTATCAGACATTTTGGCTTACCCTCAAGAGTGCGTGGTGATTATGGTGGAGAGAACACTGAAGTTGCGAGATTTATGTTAGAACAAAGAGGTTTTAATTGAGGAAGCTTTATTACTGGGAGAAGTGTTCACAACCAAAGAATTGAACGGTTATGGGCACAACTCAACAGAGTTGTTACCTTCCATTACTGCAATCTTTTCCTATTTATGGAGCAACAAGGCATTCTAAATACTACTAATGGACTGCACATTCTCAGTCTGCACTATGTGTACATTCCCCGGATTCACAGATCATTGACAGAGTTTATTAATCAATGGAACAACCGTGGGCTCTCAACACAAAATGGGTATTCTCCACTACAGCTCTGGCATTTAGGAATATTAAATCCTATTTCTTGGAATAGTTCTGTTCTGGATAGTATATACAGTGAAAGTGAAATTCATCCTACGCTGTCAGTATTTCAAACAGAGAATAGTACAATAGTCCCACCTGATATTGTTTATCAAGAAATACAGATGTGGTTAAGTAATAATATAGATCCATTGGAAAATGACAGAAATTTTGACATTGATATTTATAAAAATGTCTGCAATGTTGTTTCAGCACATACAATCCCATAATTTCACATACAAATGTAAAAGTTATTTAATGGTTTCTTTTGATTATTTAATAAGACTTAAAGAGTTTAAATCTTGTTCAAAGATATTGAATGTTTCTTTTCAAGTTTATGGGCTTTCTGATAGTCACAGTGTTAAACATTTTATGTGTGTCAACTAAAGGGAACATGTTAAATAATCAACTGTAAAAGACCTATAGACACCTGTTGGAAAATGATTAAATAAAGAATAAATCAGTTTGTGTCCCAGAAAGTAAAAGCTCTTACATTTCTTAATGGACAAAAGTGGCTTAGTTGTTAGATAATGTACCAGACACCAAAATTGTGAAGTCAAAAATAAATTCAGAAATAACTTTTAAATTTATTAGCTTGATATTTATTTACTGTATCGAACATTGTTATTAATATCAGTTAGCATTAAAGAAAGCTACACTAATAATCATGTAACAACTGTTATTTTGCCATATTTCAGTAAACACCATTTATCTCCAGGTTCAGAAAACAATCTTAGAACTTGCATGTGAAAAATATTGAATCTTGTTTTGATTCTCTCAAAATAAAGTTTAAGATCAATTTCCAAGCAAACGATACATAATTTGTTTAGTCAAAAGCAAACATGCTTAAATTGTTTCTTTTTTATTGACTTGTAAAAATATTGCAATACAGAAGACTATGTATAAGACCAATCAACTTAGAATCAAACATTGGTCTTTCACTAATATATTATACAACAATTCACAACAGTAGCAGAATTGAGAATTGGTTTAAAAAAATATATATTCTTTTCCAAATCCCTAAGTATTGCAAAATGCAAAGTCCATTTTTGCTTTACATTCCTTATACTGTACGTTGGGTAAATGGGCAGCCTAAGACAGTTTATGCATATGTTTGACACTGGAAGTAACCCTGGATGTGCAGCACCATAATGATGTAGAAATTCAAAGGACGGTTGCGGGAAGAAGCCACATGGAGGGATACAGTCAGCACCTGTAGCAAATATGAGTATCCCTTCCATTGTGGTTGATGTCTCCTTTTCTGAAAAAGAAAAAAAAAAGGTAAAAAGAAAATGAGACATTGTCAAGGCAATCATCACCAAACATGCATAAAGTGCATCTCTTCACCGTAAGTTTAGTAAAGTCTAGAAGTTATCATTCATCTAATCTTTTAACACATTGACACAATTAAGTATGAGCATGCAAATGAAAGTGAATTAGTGGTTCTAACTAAAATCCTCAGTGACAGAGTATAAAGTGAGTATAAAATAGTGAGCGCCTTAGTAGTGAGCTTGAGGTGTATTACAGTATTACCACCTATGGAATGTAATGATAGGACACTATAATCAGATTGTTGTACATGTTGAAAATGACTTCATTGGTATGAATTAAAACAACACAAGAACAGTACCTGAAAACCCAACAGAATTTTGAAATCTGTGTAATAGAATAACAATCAACAGCTGCATTTAATCTGAAACATAGCAACTGCAAAATTTCCTCAGTCAGAAGCCATTTAATAATTATTGACATGTTAACATTTTTTGGTACTTTGACCCATGTAAAAGTCACACTAAAATGTTTCAACTAAGTTGTCATGAATATAGACTCTAGCAGCGAGGCTTCTATTTCTTTGTAAAGTACTTGAAAAAAAGTATATTTGAAATTAGATCTAATTTTTGTTTTTTAGGAATGGTCATTTTCAACACTATATGATCTGTGCCAGTCATCTATTCATAATGTTAAAAGGGCATGCTATATGAATCATCCACTAAAATTATTTACATATGCTTTGTTTCTTTGATTTGTAAATTGCCTGCATACTCATATGGCTTAAATAATCATAACTTTGAAAATAAAAACACAACAAGGCTGAAAAATCTTAACAAGCTTGAATAGGAAAATAATTTTATATATGTATAAAACATTGAACTGATTTTTAAATTACTGTGAACTGTGAAAAAACAGTTGTGGAAATTTGTGGATTGACAAAGTAAAAAAAAAAAAAACTAGCAATACTGTATATTAAATTAAAACAGAAATTCAATTTAGATAAAGAATTTTCAGAAAGAAAATATGCTGCCACAAGCATCCTCTAAGATTTTAAGACTGAATTTCAGAACAATGGATCTGGAATGTTCAGGATTGGTTTCTGCTTTACACCCAGTTATTCTGGGATAACATCTAGCTCTGCATCTATCCATCCATCCATCCATTGTCTCCCGCTTATCCGAGGTCGGGTCGCGGGGGCAGCAGCTTGAGCAGAGATGCCCAGACTTCCCTCTCCCCGGCCACTTCTTCTAGCTCTTCCGGGAGAATCCCGAGGCGTTCCCAGGCCAGTCGAGAGACATAGTCCCTCCAGCATGTCCTGGGTCTTCCCCGGGGCCTCCTCCCGGTTAGACGTGCCCGGAACACCTCACCAGGGAGGCGTCCAGGAGGCATCCTGATCAGATGCCCGAGCCACCTCATCTGACTCCTCTCGATGCGGAGGAGCAGCGGCTCTACTCTGAGCCCCTCCCGGATGACTGAGCTTCTCACCCTATCTTTAAGGGAAAGCCCAGACACCCTGCGGAGGAAACTCATTTCATCCGCTTGTATTCGCGATCTCGTTCTTTCGGTCACTACACATAGCTCGTGACCATAGGTGAGAGTAGGAACATAGATCGACTGGTAAATTGAGAGCTTCGCCTTGCGGCTAAGCTCCTTTTTCACCACGACAGACCGATGCAGCACCCGCATTACTGTGGATGCCGCACCGATCCGCCTGTCGATCTCACGCTCCATTCTTCCCTCACTCGTGAACAAGACCCCGAGATACTTGAACTCCTCCACTTGGGGCAGGATCTCGCTACCAACCCTGAGAGGGCACTCCACCCTTTTCCGGCTGAGGACCATGGTCTCGGATTTGGAGGTGCTGATTCTCATCCCAGCCGCTTCACACTCGGTTGCGAACCGATCCAGAGAGAACTGAAGATCACAGCCTGATGAAGCAAACAGGACAACATCATCTGCAAAAAGCAGTAACCCAATCCTGAGCCCACCAAACCGGACCCCCTCAACACCCTGGCTGCTCCTAGAAATTCTGTTCATAAAAGTTATGCTCTGCATCTAATAATGAAAAAATCATTCAGATGAATGAATAGAAAAATCTACTTTTTTCATGTACAATTTAAGCACCACAAATTAAATTTCTTTTTAAATTTTGTAGTCACAGGAAAAACAGTATCAATATTAAAACGAGGTGGTTCTTAAATTGCATTTCTTTTCATGCTTCAGTTTATTTTCATACATTCTTCACAAGTTTCAAACAAGCATTTGCACTTTGGGTTTTTTAGAGCTATGTCAAATTAACTGCTGTTTCAATGATCAACAGCTGGAAGCTGGTCACTATGGTAATGAACTAGTGAACTCACTGAAACAATGAAGATACACAATAAGATTAGCACATCAGATTAAATGTCTTTTGATATACAGTATGTATTGCCATACACATATGAATAGAGGGCATTTTCAGAGCTTGTAAGTTAGTTGTAATACCACCCCAAGCAGAAGGTTTGCACTGTCCTATACGCCTTTTCTTATTTTCCTCTCAGAAGTATAGAAAAGAGCCTCAATGAACAATGATATCACTTACACTTCTGCAGGAAGCCCACTTTAAGGCCCTCCTGGTCCCACGGTAAATAAGAATCAAGCCTACTGGAAGGTGCCAGTCCTTAAGGAGATCACATCTGAAAAGACATTTTAGCATTTTTTTATTTTGCAAAGAGGAACAACTTCATTGAGGCAGAAGCCTGACGAATTGCCTGAGAAGCCCTATGAGAAGAAAGAACCTTGAGACTCTCACACTTACTTTCCATTGCCATTCCATCCAAGATATGATATCAAGCATTTTTCTTGATCTTTGAAAGGACTGCCCTTAAACATTGCTTGGACAAAAAAATAATGGGCATACATGATTGTGCTGTTACTTAGAGGAGAAGCTCAATGGGCTTGTTACCACCTCAAGAAGAGAGCTGCAGAAGAACTATGGTGTGCAGAAAATCTTACAAGATATACAGTAGGTGACAGCAGCTTAACAAGCATGCAATTGCCATAAATGGTATTTTGACATGGAGAAACTGTCTAGAACCCAAGCCTTTGATGTGTGGGTTAAGTTGTAAGTAGAAAGGTAAGTTCTTAGTAGAGAACAGGTGGAAATTATTGTATGTGACTCCCTAATCAATGCACTATGTGAGAATCTTGCCCTGCAAGTATGAAGGCAAAACTAAGAAAACATGGAGTTTTGTTGAAACCTTTGAACGTTTCCGAAAGACACCCAAGGCCAATGAAGGCCTAATCAGAGCTTCTTCAATGCAAAGTGGAATGAGGCACTTGGCCTAAAGAAAGATCACCTCCCCTGTGCTGTTTCAAGTGCAGGAAGTTGGGGCACATCAGACCGAATGAGTCTATGGAATGTGAATGGTCACGGGGGAAGGTGTTGTACTGTAGATTGGCTGTTGCTAATTTGCTTACTCTTCTATTTGCAGGTGCATAATACTTAATGTCAAAAAATTACAGCCTAATAGATACTGATATCAATATTTCTATTGTTTCTTGCTGTTAAGTCCTTCTGCGACAATGAAGCCAAGGTAAGACCAGTCTTAACTGTATCCACGGGTAAACCCGCTATCACTGATTTGCCTCCTGTGTGATACTCTTTCAAGGGGAACTGCAACAATTACTGGTGGCTGTCATCTGCGGCCCAGACTTGGGCAGGACTGGTCTAACAGAAAAGACAAAAAGACATTGAGACAGTCACCGTCAGCAAACCAAGCAGCAAGTCCAAGCTTTCTTAAGTTTTGCGGGTGTTCTACCTTTGGTTTGTGTCTCAGTGAGATAGCCATGCCTTTAACTAATCTGATGCAAAAACAAGCCCCTACCACTATGGTATGGGATGACAAAACTAAGGCTGCATTCAGGGATTTAAACGAACCTCTTACATCACACTGATTTTGATTTTTCTCTACCTTTTTACCTCCAGATTGATGCTTCTGACTCAGGCTCGGGCACCATGCTGAATCCAAACATGTTACGTTCCTGGGCTGGAAACATCTGGAGCAGGAGACAAGGTATGCAGCAGTGGAGTGGAAGGCTCTGGAAGTAAAATAGGCTATACATCAGATGAGGTACTACCTTCTGGGCAGGGAATTTCACCTTTGTTATGGACAATGCACCACTCTACTGGATGGTCATGAAATAGGAGTCAAATACTTGATTTACTAGGTGAATTGACAACCTCCAGTCATACAAATTTAAAGACCAACATCATCTGGGTGTTCAGCATGCCAACAGAAAATGGTCTTTCCTGTCTCCACAACTTCTCGGTTCGGGCCACTCAGTCAAATGGGTCTGGGCTGAAGAGTGAGCACCTTGTCTTTAAGGCTTGAATGTTAGTTGTTATGCCACCATGAGCCATTAGTGGCCCAATTATTTTCAACCTTTCCACTTTGTCCTCAGAAGTGAAGAAAGGAGGCTGAAGGAACAATGATGCCTCTTCTGCAGGAAGCACTGCCCCTTCTAACCCTGGGGTATTTCAGAATTGAGACTCACATCTGAAAACACATTTTGTTATTTTGTTTTTTATTTGGCTATTCCAATTTGCCAAATTAAATCGGGCTCACCAGCTGGTACCCCAACTCTTTAACTTTGTTGTTTGTATTTCTTACTGTATAAGAAATACAGTACTTAATATCGGACACAAAGACCTTGTGAATTTCTTTACCAACAAACTAGATAATATAAGGTTACTGACTAAACAGTCAACTTCCAGATCAAATAGCATAGTATAATGTCACATCCGCTCTTGTAACTATCACCTCAGTGAATTTAAACTAAAAGACGATCTTACATCTGAATTCAAAATGAAACAGACTAGCTATCTGTTAGACCAAATTCTGAATAATCTGTTGAAAAAAATTACTTGTTTAATACACTGTTATTAAATGTTACTGTTTCTGATTCCTGCAAATTAGCCATTATTAGACTTCTGTGAAAGAAATAAGATTCAGATCTAAATGTTTTTAAAAATTATAAACTGCCCAAAAAACTCTATCTATGCTACTGCTTATGGGCTTTGCTCTTGGCTCTTCAGCTGGGTTTAAGAGTTGCTTGGGTTGTGCACCATGTGTTACAGCAGGGTTATGTATTTCTCTTCCATCACAGTGTTGAGCTCTGTAAAGTAGGTCTCATACAAGTCTTAAGACATGCCATGTTTTCCCACAAGCATCTGGAGTGCTGTGCTATGGAGCGTATCCCTCATGTAGTTCCATCTTTGCTGGGCATCTCTTCTGGCAACTTTGTGGAGAGTGCCTCTTCCAGAACCATTGTGAACTCACTGGCTTTGTCTGGGTCTTGAGTAGTGCTGATGTCAATGTACAGTTTCCATCGTACAGTTTTCATAGGCATGGTGGATTTTCCTGGGTTGGAGTGGAATGTTATGCCAGTGAGTGGTTAGTGTCACAGTTAGCACTCTGGAAAGAGTCCATCATGAGCATGTTTTTCAGGTGGCACAGTCTAGCAATGATCAGATCTAGCTGGAGCTAGTGCTAGGTTCAAGGATGTCTCCAGGAGATGTTGTGTTGTGGCTTGGTCTGGAAGAAGCTGTTGGTGATACACAAGTTGAATCAAGCGTTGTTTGTTCTTGTTCATACTACTATATCCAACCATCCAAAGCAAGTTGGCCAGGATACATGATCCATACTCATTCTGGCATTATAATCTCCCAGTAGCAACAGCTGATCCTGGCTGAGGATGCTCTCCATGGCTCTCTGGATTTCCTGGTGAGAGTATAGGGTAGGAGCATACACAGTGAAAAGGTTGACAGGCCCATCTATAGTGTGCAGTCACTAGTACAAAATTCTCTCTGTGCTGCTCACAACAGACTCTATAATTCTCAATAGTGTATTCCTGATGGGAAAGTCAACACCACACTCCCTAGTTTCCTCTGCTCTCTTTCCTGGCCATAAAAATTGTGTTTTTAATGCAGAGCACTAGGATCAGCCAGACAAGTCTTTCAGAGTGCAGTGATGCACACATTCAGCTTCAGCAGTTTGCTGTTGATCACTACTGCCTTTTGTGTTGTTACACACTTGCTCATGGGAGGCAGATAAAAAGACCAAAAGAAGGTAATTTCACGCCAGGCCAAGGAATGGCAGGGTGCAGTAAACCTTTCTCTTTTATCTCTGCAGACCAGACACGGGAAATTCTGGCTGATACCAACAATGTCACTTCCAGTTCTGCCCCGATGATGTCACTTCGGGTTCTGGCCCCAAGAACATAATTTCCAGCCCCTCGTCCAGATGATGTCACTTCCGCCAACCTGTTTTAAAAGCCAGTCATCCTCCATTTGTACTCAGTTCTGTTGTTGGACTCAACCTGCACACCTCTATGTTACTTAATTTTTGTATTTGCAGCCTTACTCAAGTGTACGGGTGGCTACCCCAAACCTTTTGGTGTCAAGGTCTATTGATTTCACAGTGTGTCATCTGTCTTTTGTATGTTGTCCAATACATTGGTCATCATGGTTCTGATTTTCTAGCATCCCACTTGGACTGTTGGTCCCTTTCTTTTTCCTTCTTGTCTTTTCTGGTGCAGGATTTCGGTCTGCTTGTCCATGTATCTGTTAAAATGGTTGCGCTCTGCCCAGATTGGATGGGTTTTAGCTATCTACTTAGACACAATAGCCTCTCCCACCATCACAATCTGTGGAAGATTATTTATGCCAAAATGAGATGCAATCCAATGTGTTAACCATATTGCAATGTAATGCATAAGCATGTGGTGCATTTAATTTTGGCATGTTTTTATAATGTCATAATTTAAAACAAAACAACCAATTGCTCAGTTGTTTTTTTACTTCAGCATGCAGTCTTCATGTCAGTTTAAAATTCTACACAAAAGCATATTGCATTAATAATAATTCATGTCCATAAATCACGTGTCATAACTAAAGCAGGGCAAATGTATTAGCAGCTGGTCAGTATGTATTACATTCAAGACCACAAATTAATCATACCAAAAGTGAATGTAATCAAATGACCAAAGAAGCACCAAAAGGCAGAACATGGGGTGTCAACAGTTGTGGTAAGAGACGTTCCACTTCTAAACATTTCTGTATTCTGGTGGCAAGCATAAGTTTCGTTAATGTGGAGCAATTAATCAAAACAGTGAGAAGTTTTAAGTTTTTGACTGCATTTAATTTTGGCACAAATAATCTTCCATAACAAGCAAACCCTAGAACCTTGCTCCATGGTAATGGAGCATGGCTTACAATCAGTAGAATGCTGTTCCTCGTATTCTGTCATCACTGTGAGGCTTTGTTGGAGTGTCCTGTCTATTGTGTAAGCCTAGGCTGGGACAATATGGAAAACCAACTTTAAACCATGTAGCAGGCCTCCTCTCTCCACTCTGATTTTGAAATCCAAAGGAAAGGCAAGAAACAGTACAATGTGGTGCCAATATAGTCACAGAAGTAACTGGAACGAAGCTGTGTGCACCAATGGACTGCCTCTTAGTTGCCTCTTATGACACACCTGGGCATTTGTTGAGCCTATTCTTGAATGCTCGAGCCAAATGGGCAATAAACCAAATAATACATTATTATACTGCATAATATACTTGTGGCAGATGGCCGGGGTCCAGGCCCGGCTGGGACACCCCATTGGTATATGTTCAAGGGGAGCAGCCATGGATTTTGCAATACCTCCCCTGGATGCTAGATGGCAACCCCCCTGGGTTGGAGCGCTGCCTCGGTTTCCCACAGGGCTCTATGGGAATTGGAGCTGGGTTCAGCCCTGTTGGGTCCCGCAGGAACCGCCAGGGGGTGCTGCAGCTGGGACTTCTGAGCCCTTATGGGCAAAGTATTCACCACACCTGGAAGTGCAGCCGGAACTCGGCTATCAACCACCTGGAGCACTTCCAGGTGCACTATAAAAGGGGACAGCAGCCACCACTTGAGGACCCTGAGTTGGGAGGAGGAGGACTACGCTTGCCAGGAGGAGTGGTGGTGCAAAGATGAAGAGAGTTTGTGTTTTGGTGGTCTGCTTTGGGACTGTGTTGTGCCTGTGGGACATGGGGAAGACGTGCCCCACAGGTGAAGAAATTAAAATAAAGCATTTGTTTGCTTTTATCACTGTTCCTCCTGTGTCTTTCTGTGTCGGGTCAGGTGCCAATATAACGCCTTTTGTTACACACTATTGGATCAAAGGTAATTATTTATGTTTAAATTTGGGGAAAAAAATGATTTAATTGAAAGTAACTTAATGTATAGTAAAGAAGTACTGAAAATGTTTACCTAAAAGGCCACATTTTACTTCAGCTGAATCTATCCAAAATATAGGCTTATTTTTAAAATGGATTTAACCTATCAGGCATGTCATTTTTGCACTTTCATTAAACTGCTCTGTACTGCTTAAATGTCCAGCATTACAGAATGAAGACCATTTCTTAAGCTGCAGGATCTTGAAACGCTTGTTCACTTATTTGGCACAAGAAGAATTGATTTTTGTAAAGCTTTATGGACAGGTTGTATGACTCATTCACTTACTACTCTAAGGTAAATTGAAATCACACAGCAGCAAGATTCATAACTGGATCTAACAAATCAAATGACAGTTCTTAAATTACTTCACTTCCTTCCAATTAAGAGATAATTTTAAAATCCTCCTTCTCACTTTTTAAAGATCTGCCAACCCCACCACTTTACCTTACAGATCAAATTGGTGCATGGACTCTGGGTTGCACGTTGTGATCTTAGAATGCAGACCTCCTTAACATTCAAAGAATAAATAAAAGTGGTGTAGGCAAAGTCATTCAACATTAAGGCACTAAAACCTAACAATTGAAGAGAAGCCCTGTCAGTCCCAGCAACAACGTCAAAGAAGAAGATTCATTTTTTTAACAGAGTGTTTACTACTGTTAGAGTTACTGCTTGGGTTATGTAACATTTTGGTGTTACCATGCTTTTCATTTGTAGTAATTGCTTTTTGTTCTATCATTACTAAGTATTTCTGTTTTCATTTCCTTTTTGCTGTTTTAGCAGCACTTTCTCTGCTTTGGAATAGATGTATCATCACATGTCATTGATTTGCTTTCAGATGTGTTCTCTAAAAATGCAAATATTATTTTTTGCATGCAAAATGATCCTTCTCATTATTATCTGGAATTTGGGCATAAAAAACACCCTATGATATATGTATGATGGATCTGATGTTGTCAGATTTCTGCTTTATTCCAGGAAAGCTGAGTTTTGTAAACAAATTAGTCATGGGCATGAAAGAAGGGAGAAAAGATTTATGGGAAGAGTGCAGATCTGGACCAGTTAATTCTGTATCCAGAAATTGTGTCTTAACTGAATACATGAAGTAGTCTGAGTAGCCAACACCCATGTGCAATAGTATATCATCATGTCATAAAGAAATTGTTTGTGGAATGTTATATGTAATTAATGGGGCAATTAATTGTTTTCTGCAGAGAGAAATGGCCAGTGGATTGAGGGATAGATTTAAAAGGAGAGGGAATAATGAACATCCCTGTTTATCACCTCTGTGAGTTTGAAATGGTTGAGATATGTCAAAACTTGAAAAAAATACCACAAAATATAATAGTATAGGGTTTTAATCATATTAATAAACTTGGCACCAAACCCCAGCTGTTCTAGTGTCTGCCAAAGAAAAGCTCACTTCATGCAGTTGGATGCCTTCTCTTTATCTAAACAGAGATGGAAGGCTGGTTAGGTTAAGGTAGGGGCTACATCAATTGCACACAGAAGATGACAGACATTTTGAGTGCATCAGCACACACCAATGATATGAGTTTGGTCGGGATGTACTACAGTTTTTTTTGTTTTTTTAAATTGCTTTGGCTCAGAGTGGACTTGGACTTACCAAAATTTCATCTATAAACACCCACACCATTAAATTATTTTAACAAGGTATCATTTCCCATTGCTTTTGTACAAAATCAAATACATTTTGTAATCACTGAATTAGTCCTAAAATTAGGTATTCTAACCTAGTGAAACTAGCTTGTATATGTTACATTGAGTTATCTTAAGCAAACTGATTAGCTGATTTATCAAAACACATAAAACAAATACATTTTCATATAAATGTAAAATACATATTTATTTACTCAATGATTTTGAACAACAAATCATCTTGTATAATTAGTTACAGTAAATATAGTCAGGTGACTCCTCAATAGGCTTTTTAAAGGGTAATAAATAGAAAAGTATAAGTGTAAAGCACATAAATCTGTCTATTTCTCATTTGAATATGGTAAATGTAGGAGAGTTCACAGTTTCATCCACGTTTAAAAATTTAAGGGGTATATTGGCTTAAATAAACTATCGTGATTTTTTTTTTGTTTGTTTTTATTTGGGGGTATTGCAGCCATACCAAAGCCCTGACACAACCACCAAAACACTAGTCCTGGCTCCAAACACAAAGTTTACTTGTATAAATACCTTACAAAAGGCTTCTTTGTAATAATAAACATCAGTACAATTCTCTCTTCTCCCTTTACCTTCTACTTCCATTCCTTCAGTTAGCTTTATCCTTCTTCCACCTCACTCCAACTCGCCTGGATGAGGTCGTGTGGCTCCTTTTATCCTGGACCTGGGAGTACTTCCCATGCTAGGGCATAGCCCATTGGAAGTACTTCCAGGTCAATTGGAAGCCCCACAAAGTAGGGATAGCAGATACTTCCAGCATCCCCTGGTGGCACCCATGGTATCTAAAAAGGCTGCCCCATGGGACTATAGTTCCTAGCATGCTTTGCGAGTGTCCGTACAGGTAGCATTGCCCAGGGATGCTGCTACCTATCGTACTGTGGGAGAATGTAGTCCTGACAGGTTGCTTTCTCCCGTCGTTGCATCACACTGGCCTCCTGGCCGGTATTGTTCCTTGCCCCATTCAGGCCAGGGCATCTGTCCATGCGAGCTGTCCATCACAACATATTTCCTCTACAAAGTACTGTAGCACTATAAAAGAATATATATATATATATATATATATATATATATATATATATATATATATATATATATATATATATATACAGTATATATCATATGCATTATTTTTACCATAGGACTGCAGCCTGACTCAGTTCTGGAGGCAGAAAAGTAGTTTTTATTCCACACCAGGAGTAAAGTCTGCAACAATTTAATTGGGAATGTGGAAGAAAAATTAGACTTAGGGGTCACATAGTTATTTAGGATGAAGTATTTTGATATGCTTTCTACATTAAAATATAGCATCTATCATAGAAGTAGTACAAAGGGTTAACAAGTATGGTCTAAGCATATGAGGAAACCAGATAAAGGTCAAGTGAACAACAAAGAACAAGAAGGTTCTACCGAGATGGTTCACGAAGTTGGCTATTGTGTACCGAGTAAGACTTGACATGTCACATACACTGAAACTCAAGAAGTATTGGAAACTATTGTATACAGTAATCCCTCGCTATATCGCGCTTCGCCTTTCGCGGCTTCACTCCATCGCGGATTTTATATGTAAGCATATTTAAATATATATCGCGGATTTTTCGCTGCTTCACGGGTTTCTGCGGACAATAGGTCTTTTAATTTCTGGTACATGCTTCCTCAGTTGGTTTGCCCAGTTGATTTCATACAAGGGACGCTATTGGCAGATGGCTGAGAAGCTACCCAGCTTACTTTTCTCTCTCTCTTGCGCTGACTATCTGTGATCCTGACGTATGGGGATTGAGCAGGGGGGCTGTTCGCACACCTAGACGATACGGACACTCGTCTAAAAATGCTGAAAGATTATCTTCACGTTGCAATCTTTTGTGCAGCTGCTTCCTGAAACGACATGCTGCACAGTGCTTCGCTAACTTAAAAGCTCGAAGGGCACGTATTGATTTTTGCTTGAAAAACAAACTCTGTCTCTCTCTCTCTCTTTGTCTGCTCCTGACGGAGGGGGTGTGAGCTGCCGCCTTCAACAGCTTTGTGCCGCGGTGCTTTGCATACTTAAGCCAAACAGACCTATTGATTTGTTTGCTAGAGATTGTTTTCTCTATCTATGTGACATTCTGTGCTCCTGACACGCACTCCTTTGAAAAGGAAGATATGTTTGCATTATTTTAATTGTGAGACGGAACTGTGATCTCTGTCTTGTCATGGAGCACAGTTTAAACTTTTGAAAAAGAGACAAATGTTTGTTTGCAGTGTTTGAATAACGTTCCTGTCTCTCTACAACCTCCTGTGTTTCTGCGCAAATCTGTGACCCAAGCATGACAATATAAAAATAACCATATAAACATATGGTTTCTACTTCGCGGATTTTCTTATTTCGCGGGTGGCTCTGGAACGCAACCCCCGCGATGGAGGAGGGATTACTGTAGTTTTGATTAAGAATATAGTAGAAATAAGACTTTTATTTTGAGGTATGAAAACTGGTTATAAAACACATCATGTCTTTTAAATCAATCAGATGTTAGACGAATATGTATGCAAATTCATTTGTTTATAAAACAAGCCTCTGCCCAAATTATTTTGACCATTCTGATCATTTTGCAACAGACTGCTGTGATGAATGCTTCCTCATCAAGCTTTTGCTGAAGAGATTAATAAAGACGCAATAGACAAGTTTTCTCCTGCCTGGTTTTTGACTTGAAGAGGTTTTTATCAAACTTGTCCTAGTAGAGAGTAAGTTTCTTTCTTTAATATATATATTATTTTCTACCACAGTCAGTGATTCAAAGTATTTTTTCAAACATCACCCCAGTAAGGCTCTCAACAACGGACAGAGTGGTAAAGAAGCAGCAGCTGACAATGAAGTACCTCTACCAGGTATCTTTAAAAAGATGCCGCGACAGAGTGAAGGAGCTATTGTGCCAGTGTGTGGAGGTAAATTTTCTTCTTTGAGTTAAACGTCTACTTCAGTATTTTTGTTTTTTTTTCCCCATTTCACTTATTGGTTTTAGACACTTGATACTGTGATACACACATTGATGTAGAACAGTAAAGAACCTATAAACCCATTTCTGTTTATTGTATATTTTTAAGGAATGGGCTTGAGACTGGAAGTGATGTCATCAGGCCTGGAACCGGAAGTCGTGTTATCGGGGTTAGGCAGAATGTCCCGTGAACAGTCTGCAGGAAAGCGAGAAAAAGAGTTAGTGCACTTCGCCACCGCCTGGTCTGGTGTGGAATTACTTTCATTCAGGCCCTTCAGCTGTCTCCCAAGCACATGTGTGTGACACGATATTTACTGAAAGAGGCACTGAAACTTTTTATATTTTTATTTTGACAAGGTTATTACAAATTGCAACTACCATGGCTTACATAATGATTGTGGGACTTCTTATTTTGGTGCCACTGACTAACAGGGTGACAAAAAATATTACATTTTGCAAAAATACCTAAGTGTTAGGAAACTTTATTTTGCAGGAAAAATTAATGTTTTGTTGCAGCATGGAAAATGTTTTGTGAATTGCACATAAAGTTGTGAAAAGTGCAAATGTGCCTTGGGAAATGAGCCAAATTGAGAAAAACTGGAATACACAGAGCTAAACCCTTGGCCAGAAACTTGGTGTCAGGCAATTGGGTGGTGTTATGATGTGGGTCTTTTACCAGTTCATTTTTATTTCCAAAAGCAAACTTTATTAATCCCACTTGTTCCTCACTTCTCCTTTTCTTCCTGCCTCTTTATCGCAAGATCACACAGATATACTACATCCCTCTCCTTGTTAGACATTCAGTTCTACAGCAATGTTAATAAATTCACATTTCACCAATCTTTCAACATACAAATTCTCATTTTAAACAATCTCAGAAAATGGCATCAAGTCCTTTTTTAAATATTTACATACTTCTTTTTTTATATTACCATGTCCTTGAACCTGGAACGTTTCTTAATGACTCGTCCACTTCTAGTAGTTAACCATTTTTCTACCATTTGTCCTGTAGCTGAATCAGACATAGTTTCTAGCAATGATGGTTGCTCACAATGCTTTGCAAGTTTTATTTCATTTGGAGAATTTTGTGTTTGTGTTAGTATTTGACCATTTTCAGTTTCTGAAACTAAAAAGTCAGTTGACAAAGGAACATGTCTTAGATGCTTGATATTTCTACTGAGTCGTGACTCATCATCACCATTTACCAGTTTTAAAGAGTTGTCTGAGGTTTTTTTGAGCAGGACAAATTTGGTGTTTCTGAATCTTGTATCCAGCTTTACAGGCTCCATTCTTTTCCACTTTCCTTTGCCGTTTGTTTCGTCTGCATCATTTTTAATTTTCTCTATATATTTTTTATAATGCTTCCTTACCTCTAGTGTATTCTCCTCCTGCTTATGCTTGATACCTGGCAGCTTTGTTGTAATGACTCTGGAAAACATAAGAAATTATGGTGATTCCCCAGTAGCATGATGAGTAGTTGAACAATATGCCATCAATATGTTCCATGGTTTTAATGCTTTTTTAAGATATCTGTGAAATCTTCCCATTTTTTCATTGCTTTTTGGATAATATAGAGATGCATGGATATGTTTGATACCTCCACTTTTTACAAAAGCTTCAAAAGCTTGACCAACAAATTGCCCGCCATTGTCTGTGACCACTTTGAATGGATATCTAAAATGACCAAAAACTTTCATTAGTTCAGCTGACATTGCACGAGTGAAATGTCTGACATGACAACTGATTCCAGATAGGAAGTGTAATAGTTAATTACAGTCAAGATATACTGTATTTACCTTAAATTGGACCAACTAAATCAATTCCCAAATTAGTCCATGGCCTAAGGGGTAACTAGAGAGGTTGTAATGGCTGATCTTCAATAAGAGGTTGATTCATAACACACAATGCGCAGTTTGTAACCATTCTCTCTACATCTCCATCCTTGTGTGGCCTGTAAAATTTGCCCCTTAGATACTGTTTAGTTGTAACTACCACTTGGTGTGTTTCATGTGTACGTTACTAACTAGACAAGCTGGTAATACTATTCTACTTCCATGCAGGACTAGTCCCTCATATGATGATAGTTCATTTGCAAATCTTGAGTAAAATTTTAGTTCCTCGGGAATAGGATTAGGCCATTTGTCTATTTCTATTTATTTATTTTTTGATGTAGTAGCTGTCAATGGAAGTCTGGATAATGAATCATTTGATAGGCTCATTACATGCTTTAAAACACTTCTCTCAGTCCCTTTACAAGCTTTTCTTCACTATCTACAAAAACCACAGCATCATCCAAATACCATTCCACACCTATAAGCCCACTTTATATCAAGTCCATGGCTTTTTGGTAGGCTTCTGGTGCACTAGATAATACAAATGGACCCTACAAAACCAAAAGCATACACCGTGAGTATTGAATATTGTAAGAGTTCTTGACTCTTCCACTAAATCAACCTGCCAAGATCCTTTCCTAGCATGTAATTTTTCAAACACCTTTGGACCTTGCATGGCTTGTAGAATACTATCTACTGTAGAAACTGCATGCCTTTCATGAATGACTGTTTTATTGAGTTCTCTAAGATCCACACACAGTTTTACCTCTGTAGTGTATTTCTTTTGGATCAACAGCAGATTAGATTTCCACTCCACACCTTCCATAACTTCTTCAGTAATTCCTTACTCAATAATCTGATTTAATTCTTGATTAACAGCCTAAATCATGTGACATGGAACATGTCTAACTGCCTGAGCAACAAGTGCAACTTTGTCATCTATAGTGACTTTGTGTGAATATCCAGTAATCTGCCTCAGTCCTTTAAAAAGTAACTCATATCACTTAACCAGTTCAGCAAACTCGCTTTAAAAATTATTCATTTGGCATACTGTACTTGTTGAACTGGTATGTAATATTCACAAAACAAAAACACACTTTTCTTCCTAGCAAAGGCTTCACATTCCCTTGTATCACATAGATGCGGTCTTTCATGAATGTTTTTTTGTATTCTATTTGAGCCCCAAAATAATCTATTCATTCTAATGGCACAGTCTGTCCATAAGCAAAAAATCTTTTACTTGTTTTACTAAGAACTATACCTTTCTCTGCAAATATTCTTTAAACCAAATCCTGACTGATTATTTTTTTTTCCACTACCAGTGTCAATACTTATGTTTAACTTTTGTACGTTCACTTTGCACAGTTTCTTTACCTTCAGGGTCAATGGAGTCAACAAGCTCATCTGAATCATCTGAACTTGGTTTATAAATTGCTTTTATTGAATTTTCTTTTGTAGCTTGTTTACCTTTATTCTTTTCTGACCATTCTCTTTCTCTCTGCATGCATATGCTTAATTTCCAATTTTTTTGCAATATTTTGCTGTCTTTTGTTAGCTTTATGCATTGTTAGCCCACACCTGTAGCACCTGTGGTAATTTTCTGTGCTTTAATTTGTTCCTTGTTTGCTCTTGTTACTCTGCTGCATAAAAGCATAATGCTTAGTGAAATTAATATGACTTTCTTTTAAACTGCCTGCCTGGTCTGAGAACATTTTCAATTCTGCTTGTTCTGCTTCATAAATTCTTGCAACTCTTAGCGCTCTATTTAATGTTAATTTGTCTTCCTGTAACAATCTGTCATGCTTGCGAATTGTCAGCATATTTCATTACCAGATGATCTCTCAACATATCTGACTCAAGAGCACTAAACTCTCATGATTTTGCTAGCTCTCTCAACAAATTTAAAAATGCACACTGTTTCTTTTGATGACTGAGCTCCTTGTCCAAACTTACGGCGATCTAATGCAACATTTCTCCGCTGCGTAAAGTATGTATTCAAAGTGGCAATAGACTGTTAAAATGTATTTTTCACACCTGAGAGATTGGCGAAAATCTGTTGTACCAGAGCTCCTATACAATGCAATAGAGTTGCTCATTTTACCTTATCTTCTGTCCCTGTTAATCCACTCATAAATTTTGAAGAATCTGTAAGACTCCATCCACACCTTGTATTCCAAACAGAAATTATCTGCATTGAGGTTGAGCAGTCTGGGTGGTGTTAGTTGAGTGTACATCATGACTATTTCTGTCAAGTTTCTGTTCCAAGTTTAATGAACACTAATCCCATGTCATTCTGTTCAACACGAGTGTACAAACTCACAGTTTGTCACTCATCACCAATATGCTGTGATGTGGGTAATTACCAGTCCATTTTTATTTCAAAAAGCAAACTTTACTAACCCCACTTGCTCCCCACTTCCCATTCAGTTCTCCCTTTCTTCCTGTCTCCTTATCGTGAGATCACTCAGTTTTTGAAGGAGAGGGATCAGTGTCATATTGATTGATGTTAGCTAGTCTTAGTTCAAGGTTTTTATTTTGTCATATTTCCACAAGAAAACATGAAATTTGCCTTCTCAGTTACATCTAATAACAGACAAAAATAAAATAAGACAAACAAGAGACAGGACAGATTAAAATGTACATGGAAATTCTAAAATGTTTACATAATCTGAAAAACAGATTTTTTGTTAGGCTATTTCTAACAGTTTGATAGTACATTATAGCTCAAAAGGTTGCATGATACATAAGAAAAAACACTTCCGTAATTTTCTTTTATTATCTCTGATATATCTGTGTGGGACTTTAAAGAGTCTATCCTCCCTGATTTACTGAAGTTAAGGTCTGCGTGTAATGGGTGCCTGTCATTAGTTGAGATGATTTCCAGTTTTTTCAACATTGCCCTTGAACACACACTTAACCAAACCATCAACATCAACCCCAATAACTTTAGCTGCATGTTTGGAGATTTTTTTTGGTTTGCAAGACTACTAAACCAGACAATTAAGCTGAAAGTGATGACAGAATGGATCACAATGTTGTTCACTTTAAATGGTCTGACTTTATGGAGGAGAAGTATGCACTGAATCCATTTAGAGTATATGTTTTTTTGTATTTGTGTTCCATTTAAGATTATTTTCTAGGGTAGTTCCTTAGTATTTAAATTCAGTCTCTATTTCTACCTTCTTCCCCAGAACAGTGATGGGTAAACATGCAGATATCTTTCTCTTAAAAGTCCAATATCATTTCTTTGGTCTTTTAGACATTCAGGGTAAGATAGTTCTTTTTGCACCAATTTTACTAAACAGTCCATTTGAATTAAATAATGGCTTTCATCCTCTGCTGATATGTGTCCTATCAGCACGGTATCTTCAGCATATTTGATTATGGAACAGTGGTCATTGTTCTGTCTTGGGTCTCTTGTGTACAGAGTAAATAGTAAAGGAGATAAACATGCCCTTGCAGAGTGTTTTATTTGAATGAATGACTTTTGAAAAAGTGTCCTGTACTTTTACTGTCTATGAGCATTTTAAAAGAAAGTACTAATTTCATCAAATAATAAATGGGTTATGAATATAATAAATGGGACATTGTAAATTCTGTTAAATAAAGTAGATGTAGAAATCTGCATAGTTTATTGTGACACTTTTACTTAACGAACAGTTATCTGTAATCTTCTTCTTCTTCTTTTGGCTGCTCCCATTAGGGGTTGCCACAGCGGATCATCTTCTTACATATCTTTCTGTCCTCTGCATCTTGTTCTGTTACACACATCACCTTCATGTCCTCTCTCACCACATCCATAAACCTTCGCTTAGGCCTTCCTCTTTTTCTCTTCCCTGCCAGCTCTATCCTTAGCATCCTTCTCCCAATATACTCAGCATCTCTCCACTGCACATGTCCAAACCAACGCAATCTCGCCTCTCTGACTTTGTCTTCCAACCGTCCAACTTGAGCTGATCCTCTAATGTACTCATTTCTAATCCTGTCCATCCTCGTCACACCCAGTGCAAATCTTAGCATCTTTAACTCTGCCATCTCCAGCTCTGTCTCCTGCTTTCTGGTCAGTGCCACCGTCTCCAACCCATATAACATAGCTGGTCTCACTACCGTCCTGTAGACCTTCTCTTTCAATCTTGCTGATACTCGTCTGTCACAAATCACTCCTGACACTCTTCTCCACCCATTCCACCCTGCCTGCACTCTCTTTTTCGCCTCTCTTCCACAATCCCCATTACTCTGTACTGTTGATCCCAAGTACTTAAACTCATCCGCCTTCGCCAACTCTACTTTCTGCATCCTCAACATTCCACTGACCTCCCTCTCATTTACACACATGTATTCTGTGGGTGGCTAAAAGATTAAGGAAGAAATTCCAAACTCAGTGTACTTTGTTGTAGTGGTGACTACCTGGTTTGGACTGAACAATGACAAGAACAACTTATTTCTTGCATTACCCAAAATCACACAAGGAATGCTTCAATGGACTTTAACAGCACACAGACACATTAAGAGCCTTGGAGATCTTGGCCAAATAGCTGCCCTCCTCTCTACTGTACATTTTACAGCTGAATCAGTACTGGGCCAGCCAGTCTGATTAAAGGACCCTTCTGCCCCATGATTCCAGTGTTCCTTTATCTGAGATGACTTTTCTATAGGCAGACAAACAAATTGACAGCAGAGCAATGGCACCATGCACCACATGAACATATCTATAAAAGAAACTGAAGCTGCCATCTTGGAGAGGGCTTTGCTAAGACAGGAAATGAAACCAGACAGATAGATTTAGTTGACCATTTGGCTCATTATAACCTTATGTGCTGAGGGAGGGGTGTTGGATTAGTATTTTAATGAATATTTCTTAATACAATACAGTACAATACAATTTATTTTTGTATAGCCCAAAATCACACAAGAAGTGCCACAACAGGCTTTAACAGGCCCTTCCTCTTGGCAGCCCCCGAGTCTTGACTCTCTAAGAAGACAAGGAAAAGCTCCCAAAAAAACCCTTGTAGGGAAAAAATGGAAGAAACCTTGGGAAAGGCAGTTCAAAAAGAGACCCCTTTCCAGGTAGGTTGGGTGTAGAGTGGGTGTCAAAAAGAAGGGGGTCAATACAATACAAAACACAGAACAGAACAAATCCTCAATACAGTATAAAAATACAAATTTTACAAGTACGGACCACAATTTAACAGTAGATGATATCACATAATATGATTTGGATTTGTTTAGAGTCCTGGAGACCTCAACCATCAAGCTGCCTCCCCCATTTGGCCATTCCACAGCTGAAACATTGCTTGGTCAGCCGATCCGATGAAAGGACCCCTCTACCCCACGATTCCTGTGATCCTCCATAAGGGATGACTTTACCTTAGGCAGGCAAAACAACTTGACAGGTGGGCCGTGGCACCAAGTGCCTCATTTGAGTACAGAGAAGAGAAACAGAATAGGTGAGGGTTAGATGGATGGATGCATTGACAATAACAACTCTGGAATGGTTTGTTTATTCAAGATAAAAGGGAATTATTATTATTATTTTCTTTATTGCAATATGCTATCCAGTTTGAGATAATCAAGGCTTACCACAGATGGGACTGGTATGCTCAAATTATCCTCTGTTGGTTGGATGGAGCAAAGTGGTTGGTGAATACAACAGTGTGCCCGACCTATGGAGGAGGGAGCAGTGGGTCTGGCTGCTGCAGTGTGTCATGTGGGGGGTGCCATGAGGGGAATAAAACTGGGGAAAATTGCAGATAGTAGAATATCAACTAAAGCTTTATTTAGAAATAAAGTTGCAATGTTTAGTGATGATGAGGAAGAAGAGTGACCAAAATGGAAAGAAATAAGATGAACTAGTACAAAAGGTAAAAGAAAGGAGGAGTTCTAATGAATCAGATTGATGCAAAGGAAAGAAAGAAAAGCGGACTGATGTTTTGAATGGAAATAAAGTTATAAATAAATTGATCGCTAGGTCTTAATATTATAAATTACGGTGTAAAAGTGTGAAAAATAAGGGAATTCTTCTTTGTATTTATTGAAAAGACAAGAACGTTAAAGCATTAACACTAAAATATATAGGAATATTACAGATGGAAAGATATACTCCTTATGATGGAACCACAATTGGCATTACTTATAGGGTAAATTTGGAATGAAATATTGAATAATTCAAGAGAAGTATTAAGGATGGGAAAGTATTAGAGGTTCAATGTCTTAAAGTAAAAAAGGGAGATTAAAAGTTAAAGCACATTAGTAATTTTGAGTTCTGAAGAAGTTACAATCCCAAGTAAAATCAATTTAGGAATTTTTTTTTCTGGTTAAAACGTATATTATTTTCCATTTGCTTTCATATAACTTTTAATGTTTTGTGTTACATAGGTGTTACATAGGTGTTACATAGGTGCAGCCTGTCAGGGGGAAAAAGGTGTTGTAGATAAGGAGGGCAACATGACTTGAACGTGTGAAGAAAGAATGGGAATTAAATGTAGTACTGTAGTTGTCAGGGCCAGCACATGGCAATATGTGGTGGCTGTATTAAAAATATCAATAAATTAAAAGAAATAGATAGGTCTGATTATTATGTTGATGCATTGGTTGATAGAAAAGTTCATTTTTTGGTTTTAATTACTAAAGCAATACATTTTCCTGATCAAACTACTAACAAAACAGAAAAACAAATTGTTAAAGTAGTGGAGCAGTACTTACAGTAGATGAATCTAATATAAACATGAACATTTTGAGCAAATATTTTACTTATTGGTCCTCTAATGCCAATTAATATTAATGTATACTTTCATGTTAGAATGGGATGCTCAGAGTTGAATTGAGTTAAAAAAATCCATACATGATTTATAATAATACCTGATATAAAATACTGCATATATCAAGGACATATAGTACCTTCCACATTTACATCTTAACTTTTATACTTATTTGTGTATTATATTGTAATTGTTCAGTAGTACTAGAGTGTTGTACCATGTTAGCCATTATGAATGTAGAGAAAAGCCAAGCAAAATGACACCTTTTATTGGCTAACTAAAAAGATTACAATATGCAAGGTTTTCTCTGTAATTGTTCAGTAAATATTTGATCACAAAAAAAGACAGTTTAAGGAAGAGGTGGCGAATGTATAGTGTTTCTTAAAGGGAGTTATTACAGTTTTTGACAGTTACTTAGGTTCATTTGTTGAAAAACTGTTATCATTCTCTTAGTTCCAGGTGCATTTGTGTTTATGGTATGGCACAACACCATAGCCCAGCCAAAACTCTTAACTCGTGCTTTAAAATTAAATTATTGTGTTAACGAATAAGTCAGCATCACCAAAATTTCACATTGTTTAGAACCATGGAGGTCAAAATGTTTAGATGTTTAATCAGTATGACAATGGAAGTGTGTCTCTTATCTTCTAATTCCAAACAGTCTTGTTGTACATTTTTATTTTTTTTCACTTACATTGGATATGTACAGTACCCAACTGTTATTGTTTTAGTTATCAAACTGAATACAATACAGTTTATTTTTGTATAGCCCAAAATCACACAGGAAGTGCCGCAATGGGCTTTAACTGGCCCTGCCTCTTGACAGCCCCCCCAGCCTTGACTCTCTAAGAAGACAAGGAAAAACTCCAAAAAAAAAACCTAGTAGGGAAAAATGGAAGAAACCTTGGGAAAGGCAGTTCAAAGAGAGACCCCTTTCCAGGTAGGTTGGGCGTGCAGTGGGTGTCAAAAGAAGGGGGTCAATACAATACAATGCAGTACACAGAACAGAACAAATTCTCAATATAGTAAGAAATAAAAAATATAAATTTTAGAAGTACAGAGCAGAATTTAACAGTAGATGATATATCCCATAATAAGATTTGGATTTGTGTAGAGTCCTGGAGACCTCATCCTTCAAGCTGCCTCACCCATTTGGCCATTCCACGGCTGAAACAGTGCTGGGCCAGCCAATCCGATGAAAGGACCCCCTCTCCTCCCACGATTCCTGCGATCCTCCATCTGGGATGACTTTTCCTTAGGCAGGCAAAACAACTTGGCAGGTGGGCCATGGCACCAAGTGCCACATTTGAGTACCGAGAAGAAAAACAGAATAAGTGAGGGTTATTATACAATTATAACTGTCATGTTACTTATGTTTAAGTGCTAATGACTAACAACAGAGATGCAGTCTGTACAGTTAATCAGCAGCTCTAGTCAGGATATGCTAAACTGAAGTAGTGAGTCTTCAGCCGGGATTTAAAAGCTGAGACCGAAGGGGGCATCTCTTATAGTAGCAGGCAGACCATTCCACAGTTTAGGGGCCCTGTAACTAAAAGCTCGACCTCCCACTGTTATTTTATTAATCCTTGGAATCATAAGCAGACCGGCATCTTGAGATCTTAATGTGCACTCTGGTTTGTAAGTCATGATAAGTTCAGACAAGTAAGCCGGACCTCGACCATTTAATGCTTTATATGTTAAAAGAAGGATTTTGAAATCTGCCCTAAACTTAACCGGGGAGCCAGTGTAAGGATTTAAGAACTGGAGTTATGTGTTCGTATTTTCTTGTTCTTGTAATAATTCTCGCAGCCGCATTTTGGATTAACTGAAGGCTGTATAAAGAACAGTTTGAACATCCAGTGAACACCGCATTGCAGTAGTCAATCCTACTAGAGATAAATGCATGAATTAGTTTCTCAGAATCCTGTTTATTTAAAAAGCGCCTTAATTTCCTAACATTTTTAAGATGGAAGAAACATGTTTTGGACAACTTTGTAATATGCGCTTTAAATGACATGCTAGAGTCAAAGATAACTCCTAGATTGCGGGCTGATTCAGTAAAATTGACTGGGATTCCCACTGAGTTAAATGATGACAAAATATTGTTGTGATCAGCATCATTCCCTCCAACAATTAACATCTCTGTTTTATCTGTATTTAAAGACAAGTAGTTCTCATTCATCCACTCCTTTAATTCACTAACACAACTAATTAAAGACAACATTGGAGAAACTTCATTTGATTTAAATGAAAGGTATAACTGGGTGTCATCTGCATACGAGTGAAAATTAACATTATGTTTCCTAATGATAGATCCCAGTGGAAGCATGTAAAGTGAAAACAGTAAAGGTCCCAGTACTGAGCCCTGCGGGACACTATATTGAACTTCTGTGTATAATGATGGAGTACTGTCAGCACATTTCTGTACATATTGGAATCGATTTGATAAGTAAGAACTAAACCAAGCGAGCACGGTGCCTGTAAGCCCAACATCATTTTCTAGCCTGTGCAGTAAAATAGAATGGTCGATGGTGTCAAATGCTGCACTTAGTCCAACAACATAATTACAGTGGAGTTTCCTTCATCAGAGGATATCAGAATGTCATTTACAACCCGTGTTAGTGCCGTTTCTGAACTATGACCAGTGCGAAAACCAGACTGGAATTTCTCAAATAAATTGTAATGCGTAAGGTGTGTCTGAAGCTGACTGGCGACTACTTTTTCTAGTATTTTAGAGAGAAACGGTAAATTTGAAATAGGCCTGTAATTATTTAGTATATGTGGGTCAAGGTCTGACTTTTTAAGTAATGGTTTAATGACCGACACTTTTAGTGTATCAGGTACTGTGCCATGCAATAATGAACTATTGATAATGTTTAGGATAGGCGCTGCAAGAACATCCATTGCACTTTTTACTAGTTTTGTTGGCACTGGATCTAGGGAACAAGTAGTGGGCTTCATTTTAGAAATTAAACTTAAGACTTCCTGCTCAGTTACAGGATTAAAATGCTACGCAGACATTCAGGTACCGATTTCAACTATAGAAGGTTTTACATTCCAGTCTGTGGCTAAATGCAACGTGTAAAATAAAACTCGGATTGTGCATTTGTAAGGTCATGGTTAAGACATAGTCAACAAGTATGTTACTTATTTCATTTGGGACAGTTCTGTGCCTTTGCACTCTTCTGCCCCTTCTTCTTTTTTGCCATTTTGCCCTCACACCACCTTACCCCTCTTCAGCCTCCACAGATTAGGCTGTTGCCCCTAGTTCACAGTTTGCCGATCAAGTTCCTCTATATTCAAAAATGATACATATTCATTTCCATTTAATCTCTATAGATGTGTTTGACAATATTCATACTCATGAATCCCACCATTGAGCTAATTTGACATCATGTGTCATTGGTTGATCTGAAATGTGAAAAACTTTCACTTTGTTAATGATATTCAGGTTTCACCCAAAGACCCACTTATTTCTCTATGTCACTGCAATCAATGAAACATAGGATTGAGAGAATTTGACAATTGAATGGACTTGTGTATATGTGATAACGTATTCAACTTATAACTATTCAACTAAGAAGCAACTTAATCTATTTTGATTACAAAGGCAAACACAACAGATCATTTCAAATTCTGAACAACTGTACGTATTGGTTATTCACATGTGCTAAATTATTTGCAACTTGAAAAAAATGAATGAGAGATGTGATCCTATTGTGCACAAGTAACTGCAGGTTAGGGCTGGGCAGCATGACCAAAATTCTATATCATGGTATTCAACTGTATTTTTGTCCCCATGTATGAGTGGATGTTAACCACATTTTCCACTGCAATTACTGCAGTAGACTGGCTAAGAATAACCTATTCCACTGTCATGAGAATTGTACATTGTACAAAAAAACATTTTAATGTGCACACAAGTATTAATACAGGTTTGCAAGGCCACATAAAGTGATAAAGTTTTCAAGGTGGTGGCACTAATGAAGAAAAGGAATCACATTGCATGACAGTTGCAGTCAAAATACAGAAACTTTTTATTGAACAAATTTTGCAAACAACTTAAGCCAAAATTTTGACAACATATTTTTAACCATCCAAAGAGACATTTAGACTTAGTAAACTATTCAGAGGTGCTTGTCAAAAGTTGTATTGCACTGAACATGTCTTAGAAAAGGAATAAAGAGTAAATATTTTTTGTAAACCAACTACACTTTCTGTTAATGTTATCAATCTCTGTCCACTGACTCGTTAGCTATATGGATTGTAATGGGGTTGGTTATCTCGATCCACCGCTTGCTTTTTTTGTCGTAGGCAGTACCTCTAGCAAATGCGTCTACAAGTAACATTTGACTCGAGTGTCCTCTAGCTTTTTCAGTTTTACCTGAGGACGTGGAGAGTGCCAATCTTAGTTCCATATATCCATGGTACTCCAAAGCATGTTTACGGCTAAGTGTGGTTGCAGCAAATTGCTTGTGTTGCCGCCTCTGTCGACAACTTTAGCTCCACAGCATTTGCAGTGAACAGTTGTTTGGTCCACATCCGACCTTTTAAAACCAAAATCTCCAGACAACAGAAACAGCTCCTTTTTTCGGCAAAAGTTCTTCTGTGTCATCATGTTCAACTTTATCGTCTGCTACAGCTTCAGTTTCAGAATGTTCTCTGTCCATTTTCACCGCTCAGTACCTCCACTAACACATGTACTCCTTTGTATGCATGTTTAGCGGTGTAGCAGTGAAAAGGTCCCCCTTAAACATTTTCCCGCTGCCCCACGTTCCGAACGTTGTTTAGGCTATTTAAACCAGTATTGCAGTATAAGAAAAATCCATATCATAACAAAAATAAAAAACGGTTTTCGATATGAACCGGTATACCTCCCAGCACTACTGCAGGTTTTAGAATAGTTCACATGTTGTATTGACAATTGAGAAAAACTAAGTAATATGAAGCTTATAAAAACTCTGCTATGGGTAGCTGTCATTACCCAATATTGTGTAAAATAAAAATTGCTCTAGATCAGTTACATACTGGAAATAAGTTTAACAGAGCAAATTCAAGTTTATTTTGTTACTAGGTGCCTAGGATGAAGTAAAATGCAGATGCAATTACTAAATAAATTTCCCTGGGAAAAAATTTCAAAGTGAAACAGGTGTTGCTTTAATGCCATTAGACTTAAAGAAAAAGCTAATAATTATTTGAATGTCTTCACAATATTACAGTTTACCTCAATCGATCTGATACATTTCTCATAACTGTTCACCAAATCCTCAAAGCAACAATGCATGTGGTCCCAACACACTCACATTTCTTTGTTTTTTTTTTTTTTTTACAAACTGAAATGCTGAGGCATATATTGTCCAACTCTGAACACATTCTTCATTTTGTAGTGCATTTCTCAGTGAACTTGATCTTTTTGGTATCTAAAGCTGACATGGCACCCAGTGCAGCGCCGACCTCTATGTAATCTGACGTGGGGCCAGCGTCACAGTCCAAGACCACGCCCCTTGAGAGCAGCCCTGATCCACTTACTTCCTTGTAGTTTCAATTCAAACAAATGGCAAGCTCCTTTAAATAGGAGCAATGGAATGACAATTCCTTAAGACTTCTAATCTTCATACTCAGACCCGAAACTGATAAGTACAGTCTAAATAACAAATTTAATTGAAAATTTGAACTGTCATATATAAGTAGAAAATGCTTAAATGTTCAAGGTCAAAAATTGAAGCTGAATATTACACTATATGTAAACTGGTTATTCCTACTGTCTGCTACATCTGCATATGCACTTAGACAAGAGGTGCAAAAAAAGAAGTGTGTACAAGTCTAGGCAGAACATGCAACATTCATAGATACCATGGCAGATGTGGGGAATTAGCAGAAGTCATTGTGCGTGTAGTAGTGGCCAAACTAAGAGCCTTTCTGCAAACTCTTCATCCACTTATAACTTACATGATACAATATTTTGTCAACGCCATCAACGCAACTGATGAGGTTTTTCTCTTTCTCTTGCTCACTTTTTAAGCATGTCTGCTTTTTGTACCAATTCTGCTTTCAATCTGAATTTCAGTCAGCAGTTTATGAGTTCAGACCTTGCAGAACTGATTGAATGAGCACTGAACATATGTCATATATTAAGCTTCATTTTTAAATATATCCCATTAGGTAGGTAGGTAGATAGATAGATAGATAGATAGATAGATAGATAGATAGATAGATAGATAGATAGATAGATAGATAGATAGATAGATAGATAGATAGATAGATAGATAGATAGATAGATAGATAGATAGATAGATAGATAGATAGATAGATAGATAGATTTGAATAATGTTAACGTTTAGAAGCATTAGAAGCTCTCCATTGTAAGCTGGGTCATCAAGTGAGTGGTTGTGGTGCAGTAAGAGATGCTGTGTGAGCACAAGTGAACACTGAACCACATCCACTATCACCTTCAGCACCAGTTACATCAATGCCACAACGCAGCTGATGATAGTATTGTCATTTTTTTCTTCTTCTTTAAAAAGCCTCTATTTTAAATTTAAATTGATTTTAAATTAATTTTAGTTTGCAAAGGTATTTTCATAACAGCAAAGGTTACGTGCCAATAGTTGTAATATTGTGAGAGCAATTGAATGTTTTTTTTTTTCCCTTGGTATACTGTATGTTAAGATTGACTATTTATATTGTGATGATTTACTTGTTGTAATGGATATGTTTTCAATTGAGTGGAGTCCACAACAACGGCCAAACTAGATACAACTATCTTCTTCTTCTTTCGGCTGCTCCCGTTAGGGGTTGCCACAACAGATCATCTTCTTCCATATCTTTCTGTCCTCTGCATTTTGCTCTGTTACACCCATCACCTGCATGTCCTCTCTCACTACATCCATAAACCTTCTCTTAGGCCTTCCTCTTTTTCTCTTGCCTGGCTGGGATCTATTTTGAACAAAACAGATACAATGAGTGGAAACTAGTACATTATGCGTATCTTCAGAATTCACTTTGACCATTAAAAACAAATTGGCCAAGAGTCAGGTTCAATCAGAATGGCCATTTGCTCTAATCATTAATGAAGGGGTACCCCAAACAAAAGCAAAACTTTATAGAACCAATAACATACTAATTACTAATTGTATGAATGGTGTGAGAAATGGTGCCTTCTCCTATAGGATCTTCCAACACTTTCACTGAATATTGCTAGAATGTTGCCATGTTGCTTACTAATGAGAATATTAAGTTTTTTACTGGCAGATGGTTTGCCTTCAGCTTAATGATATAGTAACTAGAAGAGAGACCAGACCTAATTCAATCCACTCATCCTACTGCCGGATGTTTTGTCTCAGAGTATAATCAGACAGTTCACTGAGTAAACCTTCATTTATTGCAAAGGTTTCAAGTTCCAGCATCAAATTGTAGATGCCTCCTGAGAAGAGAGGGAAGAAAGAGAGCGGACATTCCTGAGATGACTCAGGCTGAGGAAGACTTCACCCAGTCCGTGGATGAAAACCTTGAGATGTAGTCATAATGGGTGTGTCCTGTGGCCTTAACAGCAGAGTGAGGCATGCCTTAACATCAGAGCAATATTGTTAGTTAATAATGGTATTAGTCTGAGGTAATACTTAATCTGAAAAATTTAAATAAGCTAAATAATTACAGTTAAGTCATAAATATTTAGACAGAGACAACTTTTTTCTAATTTTGGTTCTGTGCATTACCACAACGAATTTTAAATGAAACAACTCCGATGCAGTTGAAGTGCAGACTTTCAGCTTTAATTCAGTGGGGTGAACAAAACGATTGCATAAAAATGTGAGGCAACTAAAGCATTTTTTTAACACAATCCCTTCATTTCAGGGGCTCAAAAGTAACTGGACAAATTAAATAACTGGAAATAAAATGTTCATTTCTAATACTTGGTTGAAAACCCTTTGCTGGCAATGACAGCCTGAAGTCTTAAACTCATGGACATCACCAGATGCTGGGTTTCCTCCTTTTTAATGCTCTGCCAGGCCTTTACTGCAGCGGCTTTCAGTTGCTGTTTGTTTGTGGGCCTTTCTGTCTGAAGTTTAGTCTTCAACAAGTGAAATGCATGCTCAATTGGGTTAAGATCAGGTGACTGACTTGGCCATTCAAGAATTTTCCACTTCTTTGCTTTAATAAACTCCTGGGTTGCTTTGGCTGTATGTTTTGGGTCATTGTCCATCTGTATCATGAAACGCCACCCAATCAATTTGACTGCATTTAGCTGGATTTGAGCAGACAGTATGTCTCTGAACACCTCAGAATTCATTCGGCTACTTCTGTCCTGTGTCACATCATCAATAAACACTAGTGTCCCAGTGCCACTGGCAGCCATGCACGCCCAAGCCATCACACTGCCTCCACTGTGTTCTACAGATGATGTGGTATGCTTTGGATAATGAGCTGTTCCACGCCTTCTCCATACTTTTTTCTTGCCATCATTCTGGTAGAGGTTGATCTTGGTTTCATCTGTCCAAAGAATGTTTTTCCAGAACTGCGCTGGCTTTTTTAGATGTTCTTTAGCAAAGTCCAATCTAGCCTTTCTATTCTTGAGGCTTATGAGTGGCTTGCACCTTGCAGTGCACCCTCCGTAATTTACTTTCATGCAGTCTTCTCCTTATGGCAGACTTGGATATCAATATGCCTACCCCCTGGAGAGTGTTGTTCACTTGGTTGGCTGTTGTGAAGGGGTTTCTCCTCACCATGGAAATGATTCTGCGATCATCCACCACTGTTGTCTTCCGTGGACGTCCAGGTCTTTTTACGTTGCTGAGTTCACCAGTGCTTGCTTTCTTTCTCAGGATGTACCAAACTGTAGATTTTGCCACTCGTAATATTGTAGCAATTTCTCGGATGGTTTTTTATGTTTTCGCAGCTTAAGGATGGCTTCTTTCACCTGCATGGAGAGCTCCTTTGACAGCATGTTGTCTGTTCACAGCAAAATCTTCCACATGTAAGCACCACACCTCAAATCAACTCCAGGCCTTTTATCTGCTTAATTCATAATGATGGACTTGCCCACACCTGCCCATGAAATAGCCTTTTAGTCAATTGTCCAATTACTTTTGAGCCCCTGAAATGAAGGGATTGTATTAAAAAAATGCTTTAGTTGCCTCACATTTTTATGCAATCGTTTTGTTCACCCAACTGAATTAAAGCTGAAAGTCTGCACTTCAACTGCATCTGAGTTGTTTCATTTAAAATTCATTATGGTAATGTACAGAACCAAAATTAGAAAAAAGTTGTCTCTGTCCAAATATTTATGGACCTAACTGTAAATCTGTTGGCATAATAGAAGGATAAGTACAGGGCTATTTAATAACCATTTACATTATTTGCTTGTTTTGGTACTGTAGTTCTAAGTGGATTATATAAGCTTTTTAGCCCTTCCCCCCCTAAGTTTGGTTATATTGCTCTATCACTGTGCTAATGCAGACATACATAAATCTGTCCATCCATCCATCCATTTTCCAACCCGCTGAATCCGAACACAGGGTCACGGGGGTCTGCTGGAGCCAATCCCAGCCAACACAGGGCGCAAGGCAGGAACCAATGCTGGGTAGGGTGCCAACCCACCGCAGCATAAATCTGTAGACTATAGTAATAATTGTTATTGGTATAGAGAACAAAAAAGGGGGGGAGCAGTGAATTTATCAGTGAATTTGTGAATTATAACCTGTGCATTATAACCCAGGAATTATAAGGGCAAGGAACTCATTATAGCTTTGATCTTTAACCTAGTTTTGCCACACTCTAAGCATGAACATGTACAAGGTTACCCCTTGATAAATTGGAACTTTATGGACTTTATGTATTCATCAGAGTTGAAAAAATAACTACCCTGTATCCTGTTACTCCATGGAAATGGCAGGATTGACTGTTCCTTCTTGATTGTCACCTTGAACTATATTGCTGACCAGAATGAGGTATTAGATAAACTTAATAGACACCTAACTCCTGATGAATTTATATGGTATGAGTTTACATGGGCTTCTGCTTCAGTCACTCTAAATGGGATATATTTTGTATGTGGTTTCACACACATGCGAATAGGAGACAGCTACAGTAAAGGACCTAAATAATAGTAATTCCATGCCAGATCAGGGGGCGATGAGGTACACTGTCTCTCTCAATCCCTTGCAGACCATTCTTGGAAAATCCCCCCCGGTTCCAGCACCTCTGATGATGTCACTTCCGGTTCAGATAGTATTGATGACATTACTTCTGGCCCCAATGACATCACTTCCTCTACTGGCCTTTAAAGCCGCCATCTTACCTCTACATCATCAGTTCAGTTGTGGATCTGTGATTTATTTTCAATGTTTTGCAGCCAGGAAATAATATATGGGTGGCTGCCGCAAACCTACTTGATGTCTCAGAGTGATATTTGTGACAGCGGCAAATATGCATATCCGTGGTTGCCCAATGGGTGGTGTGGTACTTGTTTTCTGGCATATCTATTTCCACGCATGACTGTTTGTTATGACTTTCCATAGCCATGGAAGAAAGGGAGGCATGCAGAGACCTTACTCCCTTTGACTGAAAGGATGTACTCATCCCTAAATGGTTGTCTGGAATGGTATCTATATTTCTTGGGTCAATAGCTATCCCTTAGGGGGTGACCATAAAAAAAACTGTGCAGCCCTTCAGCATGTTGCAAATGCCACATCTTCTGCTTTAACTCAGATGTCTACTGAAATTTTGGCTATAAGGACTGTTACACTTCAAAATCAAATGGCTCTGGGCAGGATATTGGTGGCATAGGGGGGCACCTGCACAGTGGTGGGAACTTCATGTTGCCCGTACATTCCTGACAGGATCCAATATTTCATTGGCTGGTTACATCCAAAAGATTGCAACTAATGCAAATTCACCTCTGTTTGAACCTAATCCTGATTCTGGTATAATGAACTGATTGTCATGGATTCTTGATTGGTTGTGGAAAATGTTTCAAATCATACTTATTGGTGTGGGCATACGTATTCTGCTGTTAATAACTGGGGGTCTTAGAAGTTTGCCTGTATATGTTGCCTCACATGTTCAATTAGGAGGCAGCTAAAGGGCTTAAGAAACGATAATACTATGCCGGACCAAGGGATGGCGGAGTGTGCTGACTGTCTCTCTCAGTCTCTTGCAGACCATTCTTGGGAAATCCCATCGGGTTCCGGTGCCACAGATGACGTCACTTCCAGTTGCAGTACCACAAATGATGTCACTTCCGACTTCCAGTTCCGAAGATGGCACTTCCAGTTTCCGGTGCCACAGATGATGTCACTTCCAGTTCTGGCACCACTGATGATATCACTTCCAGTCCCCATAGACATCATTTCTGGTTCCGGATTGGATGACCTAATTTCCTCTCCCAACCCTTAAAATCGCCATCTTACCTCCACTTAATCAGTTCTGTTTTGGACTCTGTTCTGTAAACATATCATGTTTTTTTCAAACCTTTTGCAGTCAGGAACATATTATATGGGTGACTGCCCCAAACCTTTGTGACTGTCTGGACAGTGGCGTAGTCGACAGGATACCCTGAAGAAAACGGGACAGGACCTGAAAAATACCCAGGTGGGAAAGTACTGAGGCCAAGTTTCTGGATGGGGAGCTAGTCTGGCGGTTGGGTGTAACTCAGAACAGGCTTCAGAACAGGCTTCATTCCCTATATATAAACCTGAGCTAAAATATAACCACAGGGGGAATATGGAAGAGGCTTACAGATGTGGGCTAGTTTCTGGGGATGAAATGAAGAGGGCTCATTATGTTCTCTCGGAGGAGAGAGCTGAGCTGCCCGTTGAGGTTAAGACCTCAGAAAAAAATGGGCTGTCCCCAGACCAGCAGGCTAGAAAATTAATGACTTGGTAGTATAACTTCCAAAAGAAGCTCAGAGAACAGGTGGAGGCTCTGTGGGAGCAGGTGGCACAATGACTAAGACCATTTGAGCGGAACACATTTCTATTAAAGAGCCTTCCCGCTAACTTAGCCCAACCGGTCTGGGGAAACTTCTGCAGCATGAGTGAGCTCCTCGGGCTCCTCAAAAGAATAAAATCAGCCTCACAATCTGGGAGAGCAGAATGGTCCCCTAGTGGATTCCGTGGGGATTATATCCCACTTAACCGGTCCCTTTCATGTGCTTGGAAGCCTGTTTTGAAGTTCCCGGGCCAATGGACGCACGAACTGCCTGGAGATGAGGTGGTACGCATGTGGAAGGGGAGGAATGGTTTATGTGCACTTACTAACCCACTGACGCTATCCCATATGGGTATTGTAGTCGTTAATGGATTTAAAGTCGAGGCACTCTTTGACTCAGGCAGCAATATCTCCATAGTTGATTGCTAATATGTATTACCCCGACAGTGGATAAAGGGAAAGACCAGTATTAAATGTATACATGGAGAAATCCGAAAATACAAAACCGCCAGGTGATTCATCTGTCAAGGAGGATCGGTGAGAAAAATTTCCGTTGTGGTCCTCCCTTCACCACCTTTTCCGGTGATTCTGGGGCGGGACTGGTCTGAAAATAAATGTGGTATGCTTTTGACTACTCCTGAACAAAGCTTAGGCATAGTTATAGACGGGGATGACCTGACTCTCCACGCCATGTAATCAGCCGGCAGAGAGAGATGTGGGCGGGGAGATTCCCAGGCCGTCGCAGGCAGATACATCATCAACTCGCACCTCAACGAGCCGGGATGATGCTCCGCCCCTTAAGGTCAGACCGGACCCTCTCTCCGAACTACAGTTTCAGTTTAGAGAAACACTTGTTTTAAACGGGAGCAGTGGAATGATGACTCCCTAAAATTTTCGAAAAATGCAGTCATGCTTGTCAATGGCCAACACACTCATCAACCCATGCCACAGGGTCCTCACTTTGTAATTGAAAATTATCTATTATATCGAATAGCAGAAGATGGGGGGGGGTGTGAAAAAACTGTTGCTAATCCCATGAACCTACCGGCGGCAGGTCTGTGAGTTGGCGCATGCTTATCTCCTGGGAGGCCATTTGGGCACAGAAAAAAACACTAATTAAGCTCTGATTTCACTGGCTGGGTACTAATGAGGAGGTTTGCCATTTTTGTGTCTCTTGTCCCGAGTGTCAATTACAGCAAATTCCTAGGAGGGACCGCACTCCTCTCATTCCCCTTCCTTTGGTTGATGTCCCTTTTGAACGTATTGGGGTCGATATCGTAGGACCCCTGGAGCCCTCAGCCCGAGGACATAAGTACATATTTGTCCTTGTGGATTATGCTACTCGATATCCTGAGGCTATTCCGTTGCGCTCAGCCACATCTAAGGTAATCGCACAGGAATTAGTGGGGGTCTTCACGTTACAGCATCCCTAAAGAAGTCCTTACGGATCAAGGGACGCCTTTCACCTCGGAAACATTCAGGGAAACTGTCAAATTACTTAAAATAAAGCACTTAAAGACCGAGGTGTATCATCCTCAAACCGACGGTCTCGTAGAGAGGTTTAATCAGACTCTCAAACAAATGCTTTGCAAGGTGGTCAGCGGGGATGAGAGAAACTGGGATCAGTTTCCACGCAGGGAGGACCCGGGAAGTGAACCCAGGTCTCCTAACTGCGAGGCAGCAGCGCTACCCACTGCACCACCGTGCCACCCCACTTGCATACCATTCTTGGGAAATCCCATTGGGCTCTGGCGCCAGAGATAACGTCATTTCCGGTTCTGGTGCCACAGATGATGTCACTTCCGGTTCCGGAACCACTGATGATGCCACTTCCAGTTCCAGCTTGGAAGACCTCATTTCCTCTCCCAACCCTTAAAACTGCCATCTTACCTCCACTTAATCAGTTCTGTTTTGGACTCTGTTCTGTAAATATATCAACCTTTTTTCAAACCTTTTGCAGCCAGGAACATATTATACGGGTGGCTGCCCCAAACCTTCGTGACTTTGTTGATTTTGTTATAATGGTTAAGTTAAATAAGTTAAGTTAAGTTAAGTTAAGTTAAGTTGTATATGGTTAAGGTAGTTAAAATGTTATGCATGGTCCCCTTCCCCACTCTTCCAACCCATCACCATCCGATTTACCTATTTTGAGAACATCTTAGGGATCAGTCTATTTATCAGTCAGTTTATATTTTGGCCATAGAGGCCAAAAAGGGGGGAGTGTAGGAGTTGGTGAAACTCTGGGGTGTTAAATTGTATTTTAAACCATGAAGCAGTCTTGAATTATATTTTACTAGCCAACCCGCGGCGTAGCATACGCCACATAATTATGTATTGATGGGTGAACACTTCCTGAACGACACAGTTGTCCAAATGGGGTGGGTTTGAGGATACGACTGTGAGTGAATGAAAAGATAGACCTCTGGAGAGAGCAACATATAATTGTCCGTGACTGAAAGCGGGATCATCTGTGATGATGGAGGCCACGCTGGTGAAAGTTACTTCATCGGTAGGGATAAGTTTCAGCACTTGTTCATTAAGGTGTAGCGAGTCTTCGTTGTTGATGCTTAATATAGCTTGCGTACTATCTATCTATCTACTGAGTTGTTCCGGAGTCACAGTTGAGAAACACATTTTTAATGTCTTTTAAGCACAAGGGAAAAAAATGAACATGTGAAACATCTGTAATGTAATAAGCCACCAAGAAAAGTAACATTGCAACAATACACGCTATGACCCAATCGCTGTAAACAGAAGTGAAAACAAAATCGAGCCCAGTGCATTCTTTAACTGCCTTGTGGCGCAGTGGTAGTGCTGCTACTTTGCAGTAAGGAGAATGTGGAAGATTGTGGGTTTGCTTCCCGGATCCTCCCTGTGTGGATAGCACTTTGAATACTGAGAACACCGCTATATCAACGTAATGCAGTATTATTATTCTTATGCGTCCAGCGCTCTCTCTCTCACGCGCCTGTATGTGTGTGTGTTGCTCTCTCTCTCTCTCTCTCTCTCTCTCTCTCTGGCTCGCTGCCTCGCTGCATGTGTTCCTGCAGGCATACACCGCATAATTATTTATTGATGGCTGAACACTTCCGGAAAGACACAGTTGTCTAAAAGGGGTGGGTTTGAGGATACAACAGTAAGTGAATGAAAAGATGGAACTCTGGAGAGAGCAACATACAATTGTCCGTGACTGAAAACTGGTTTTGGCAGATACATGCATATCTTTTTGAAAGTTTAGCCCTGTGCCTTATTAATTGTCATCGCAAAGGCCAATCTAACAGGAAATTGTCTTTGTGTAAAAGTAAAAGGAAAATTCTCCGCGACAAACAAACTGTTTTACACGCTGCATACCAACCCATGGCATAGCATACGTCGCATAATCACGCCGCTTTGCAAAATCCGTAATTTAATAAACCACCAAGAAAAGTAACATTGCAACAATGCACGCTACGAACCAACATACAATCATTGTTCAGTACGCACTGCCTGCTCATGTGCCCACCCCCAACTCCTCACCTGAGTCGCTGTCGTCTGTGCACCTCTGAGCCATGTTGTCTTTTCATTGTTCTTTGTGGTTCCGGCTGCTTTTCTATATATAATCCACCAAGTCACCCGACCATGGTTGGTAGCAGCGGGGGGGTTGGGTTCAGGTGCGTACAAAGGGCAGGGACATAATCAGTGCGAGCATATGACCCGCACTTACTGGGTATTCCTCGATCATGGGGAACAATTGCAAGCCCTGGTCCCCATTATGAATGGGGTTCAACGGCTTACCCACGCCTGTCGGCGCCGGGTAGACACACGTTGATCCATTCAGTGTAGCACGCGTGCAGTACCGGACATCCAAGGGTATCACAGACCTGTTAATGCTCAATCTCACGTGGCTGAAAGCCACTTGTCCCTCTAAGAAGCTGGATGCCGACCGCTTGGCGATCGCGTTACTATTTAGCAGTAGGGAGTCTCATTCATTTTCGGAATTAACCAGACTAATCGCTCCACCAACTAAGTACGGCCATGCAACACCACGCACAGAATCGAGAAAGAGCTATCAATCTGTCAATCCTCTCCATGTCCGGGCAGGGTGAGGTTTCCCGTGTTGAGTCAAATTAAGCAAAATTTGTGTGTGGTGAGTTGTTGCGTCTGGGCACATGAGCAGGCACTGTGAATGCCTTGAGAGTGTGGGTGGACGCCTGCCGGGGAATAATGAGTATCTATATATCTTCTTAGATATAGACAGCGTCTGATAGTTGTGATGGTTTTACACTCCAGTACATTGCGGCGAACGCTGGTAACAGTCAGGCTGGCGGGCGGGTGGGCAGGTGTTCTCGTCCCATGCTCTTAGAGTTGGTGGGCGTGTCTCTCTATCGGTTCGAGTTGTTGGGCGGTGCTCTGTCTTTTGTATCCCATGATCGGATGACTTGGTGGATTATATATGGAAATGCAGCTGAAACCGAAAAGAATAATGAAAAGTCAACGTGGCTCAGTGGTGCATGTGTACTGTAGCAGAGATGAAAGCGAGTTGGTGAGTTGTTGCATCTGGGCACATGAGCAGGCACTGTGAATGCCTTGAGAGCGTGGGTAGACGTGTGCTTGAGTTGGTGGGCGTGAGTTGGTGGGCTGGGCTTTGTGAGTTGACTGACATGGCTATTTTTTGCGTATCCCATGGTTGTCTTCCAGCAGTGTGAATGCCTCGAGAGACAGGGTGTCCTTGTTTGGTGAGTTGTTGCAGTTTGTGAGTTAAATGCTGCGATGGTTTTACACGTTTGGTGAGTTGTTGCAGTGTGTGAGTTAAAAGCTGCGATGGTTTTACACGCTGGTAACAGTCAGGCGGGCGGGCAGGCGTTCTTGTTCCATGGTCTTAGAGTTGGTGGGCGTGGCTCTGTGTTGTCGGCGGGTGTGGCTCTGTGAGTTGTCGGTATATCCCATCGTTTTAGTGTTGGTGGGCGGGTCTCTGTGAGTTGGTGGGCGTGGCTATATCATGTGTATCCCATGTTTTACATGCTGCATACAGCGATTCACATCCGCCACAGACATGCCTCTTCTTAGATGGTCCTGCCGCATCCTCCCTTGTTCTCGATGCTTACACACCGTCTGGTCATGCGCCTGCTCGCAAGAGCAACTCACAGAGACCCGCCCACCAACTCTAAGACCATGGCGTGTACAACAGTTTGCAATGGTGGACGCGGTCGTGTGTCATAACCGAAAAGAATAATGAAAAGTCAACATGGCTCAGAGGTGCATGTGGACTGTAGCAGAGACAAACGCGAATGACACCGTGTTTTGTGAGTTGCTGCGTCCGAGTTGGTGGGCGTTGCTCCGTCCTGCGTGCTCCATGGGTGTCTTGCTCACTGGCGGCTTAGTGAATTATATATATAGATATGAGCCCATAATTGTAATAGTTCATAACTGCTTTTACTTTATCCTGGGGTCTGTTGCTTACTTCTGAGTCTTCCAAGTTATCACTTCGAGCAACTTTGGTTTTCTGTTTCTTTTCGCTTCCTCCACCCACTACAGCCACTCCTACCCCAATTTGTGTGTGTACACAACTGGACTTGTTGCTGGACCAACCAAGCTGAAGGAGGAGGAAAAATTAATTAACCATCTTAATTCACAATAAGAATTTCCGTGACTTTATTTCACTTTTGCATATGCTTAGTAAAACTTTTACCATAGTTTGCTAACATATTTGATGCCAGACTATCTTGTATGGCATCTAGCCTCATTAACCATTTTACCAAGCTTGGATTTTTTTAACAATAATCCTGGCCCAGACAATCAGTCACTTTAAATATTTATTTAGTTGCTTACTACAGAATTCAAGGACTGGCAGTCAATGGCCCCACCCAAGGTTGTTAGCAGCAATACAAAGGGAAATCTTAGCAAAACAGCTTTCCCAGACCTTACCTTTATACATCTGTGTTCTTAATTGCTTTCCCAGAGACTAGCAGTCTCCTACTGCTGCCACCAACTAAAAAGGTTCAGTAAGAATTTTCATCCATCCATCCTCTTCCGCTTATCCGAGATCGGGTCGCGGGGGCAGCAGCTTGAGTAGAGATACCCAGACTTCCCTCTCCCCAGCCACTTCTACTAGCTCTTCCGGGGGAATCTCGAGGCGTTCCAAGGCCAGCCAAAAGACATAGTCCCTCCAGCATGTCCTGGGTCTTTCCCGGGGCCTCCTCCCTGTTAGACGTGCCCGGAACACCTCACCAGGGAGGCGTCCAGGAGGCATCCTAATCGGATGCCCGAGCCACCTCATCTGACTCCTCTCGATGCGGAGGAGCAGCGGCTCTACTCTGAGCTCCTCCTGGATGACCGAGTTTCTCATCCTATCTTTAAGGGAAAGCCCAGACACCCTGCGGAGGAAACTCATTTCAGCCGCTTGTATTCGTGATCTCGTTCTTTCGGTCACTACCCATAGCTCATGACCATAGGTGAGGGTAGGAACGTAGATCGACCGGTAAATTGAGAGCTTTGCCTTACAGCACAGCTCCTTTTTCGCCATGACAGACCAATGCACATCACTGTGGACACCATACCGATCTGCCTGTTGATCTCCCGCTCCATTCTTCCCTCACTCGTGAACAAGACCTCAAGATACTTGAACTCCTCCACTTGGGGCAGGATCTCACTCCCAACCCTAAGAGGGCCTCCACCCTTTTCTGGCAGAGGACCATGGTCTTGGATTTGGAGGTGCTGATTCCCATCCCAGCTGCTTCACACTCGGCTGTGAACAGATACAGTGAGAGCTGAAGATCACGGCCTGATGAGGCAAACAGGACAACATCATCTGCAAAAAGCAGTGACCCAGTCCTGAGCCCACCAAACTGCAACCCCTCAACGCCCTGGCTGCTCCTAGAAATTCTGTCCATAAAAGTTATGAACAGAATCGGTGACAAAGGGCAGCCCTGGCAGAGTCCAACTCTCACCAGAAACCCATACTCTCGGAGCACCCCCCATAGGACTCCCCGAGGGACACAGTCGAATGCCTTTTCCAAGTCCACAAAACACATGTAGACTGGTTGGGCAAACTCCCATGCACCCTCCAGGACCCTGCCAAGGGTGTAGAGCTGGTCCACTGTTCCGCGACTAGGACGAAAACCACACTGTTCCTCCTGAATCCGAGGTTAGACTATCTGAGGGACCCTCCTCTCCAGGACCCCCAAATAGACTTTTCCAGGGAGGCTGAGGAGTGTGAACCCTCTGTAGTTGGAACACACCTTTCGGTCCCCCTTCTTAAAGAGGGGGACCAACACCCCGGTTGGCCAATCCAGAGGCACTGTCCCCGATGTCCATGCGATGTTGCAGAGGCGTGTCAACCAAGACAGTCCTACAACATCCAGAGCCTTGAGGAACTCCGGGCGTATCTCATCCACCCCTGGGGCCCTGCCACCAAGGAGTTTTTTACCACCTTGGTGACCTCCATCCCAGAGATGGGAGGGCCCACCTCCGAGTCCCCAGGCTCTGCTTCCTCATTGGAAGGCATGTTAGTGGGATTGAGGAGGTCTTCGAAGTATTCACCCCACCAACCCACAACGTCCCGAGTCGAGGTCAGCAGCGCACTATCCCCACCATATACAGTGTTCACACTGCACCGCTTTCCCCTCCTGAGACGCCGGATGGTGGACCAGAATCTCCTCGAAGCCGTCCAGAAGTCATTCTCCATGGCCTCCCTAAACTCCTCCCACGCCTGAGTTTTTGCCTCAGCAACCACCAAAGCCGCATTCCGCTTGGCCTGCCAGTACCTATTAGCTGCCTCTGGAGTCTCACAGGACAAAAGGGTCCTGTAGGACTCCTCCTTCTGCTTGACGGCATCCCTCACCGCCGGTGTCCATCAACGGGTTCGGGGATTGCCGCCACGACAGTCACTGACCACCTTATAGCCACAGCTCCGGTCAGCCGCCTCAACAATAGAGGCATGGAACATAGCCCATTCAAACTCAATGTCCCCCACCTCCCTCAGGATGTGGTCGAAGTTCTGCCGGAGGTGGGAGTTGAAACTACTTCTGACAGGGGACTCTGCCAGACATTCCCAGCAGACCCTCACAACACGTTTGGGCCTACAAGGCCTGACCGGCATCTTCCCCCACCATCGAAGCCAACTCAACACCAGGTGGTGATCAGTTGACAGCTCCGCCCCTCTCTTCACCCGAGTGTCCAAGGCATGTGGCCACCACGAAGTTGATCATCGAACTGAGGCTTAGGGTGTCCTGGTGCCAAGTGCACATATGGACACCCCTATGATTGAACATGGTGTTTGTTATGAACAATCTGTGACGAGCACAGAAGTCCAATAACAAAACACCACTCGTGTTTAGATCGGGGGGGGGGGGGGGGGCATTCCTCCCAGTCACACCCTTCCAGGTCTCCCAGCAGAATGAGGTAGTCCCCAGAAGGTGTGCCCTCTAGCACCCCCTCCAGGGACTCCAAAGAGGGTGGGTACTTCAGACTGCTGTTCGGCACAGTTAGGACCCGTCCCCCCACCCAAAGGCAGAGGGTGGCTACCCTCTCGTCTACTGGGGTAAACCCCAAGGAACAGGTTCCAAGTCGGGGGGCAATAAGTATGCCCACACCCGTTCGGTGCCTCTCACCAGGGGCAACTACAGAGTGGTAGAGAGTCCAGCCCCTCTCAAGGAGATTGGTTCCAGAGTCCACGCTGTGCATCGAGGTGAGCCCGACTATATCTAGCCGAAACTTCTCAACCTCGCGCACTAGCTCAGGTTCCTTCCCCTTCAGAGAGGTGACATTCCACGTCCCAAGAACCAGCTTCTGTAGCCGAGGATCAGACTGCCAAGGTCCCTGCCTTCAACCACCACCACCCAACTCACACTGAACCAAACCTCCTTTGCCCCTCCTACAGGTGGTGAGCCCATGGGAAGGGAGACCCACGTTGCCTCTTCGGGCTGTGCCTGTTGAGCCCCATGGGTGTAGGCCCGGCTACCAGGCGTTCGCCATCGAGCCCCCCCTCCAGGCCTGGCTCCAGAGGGGAGCCCTGGTGACCCGCGTCCGGGCAAGGGAAAACGACATCCAAAGTTTTTATTCTCCATAGTAGGTTTTCTGAACCGCTCTTTGTCTTGTCCCTCACCTAGGACCAGTTTGCCTTGGGTGATCCTACCAGGGGCATAAAGCACCCGACAACAGAGCTCCTAGGATCATTGGGACACGCAAACCCCTCCACCATGATAAGGTGGCGGGTCGAGGAGGAGTCAATAAGAATTTACTTAAAGAAAATAAGTCAAACACTTTAAGCATTGATCAATCTGAAGCAAGGGTTTATTGCTAGACACACACATTGCGAGTTTAGATTTTACCTAACATGTGAAGGATGCTACTCACAACCGTAGAAACACACTGGACCTTTTCTTCACAAACGGAATTGACATCGATGTTTCATCAATTTTATAGGCTCCAGTTTCTGATCATTTCTGTATCTTTTTCACGGTATCTTTCTGTACTCTAGTAAAATGTCCTGAGTCTGATACATATACTTTTTGCCATATTGACAGTAATGCTAAGTTTATATTGAATGATCATCTACCAGATATACTTCATACTTGTACTGCAAAATATGATTCCCTTGATAATCTCACAGATAATCTAAATCTGGATTCTGTTGCTCCTCTAATAACAAGAAAACATACCCAGATGAAATGTGCACTCAAACAGACTTGCAGAAAACTTGAGTGCAGGTGGCGTATGCCAAAGCAAGAGGGTTTTCATCTTGCCTAGGTAGAAAGTTTTAAAAATTGTAAACAAGCACTTTCAGCTGATAGAAAAGCATATTTCTCTGATCTGATTAACACTAATAGAAATAATCCACGATTTTTGTTTGATACAGTTAAGAAGCTCACGCAGATTATCTGTGCACTTCAGTTCCATCACGAAGTCCCTTTCTATCGCCATCGAAGCTAATGCTGAAAGTCGAACCTGCCCTGTCGTATTTCTGGCATAAGTTTTAATTCGCTTTAGGGCTGAAAATGTCCGCTTGACAGAAGCAGTGGACACGGGAATGGTCACCGCCAAACATACCAATGTGTACAGCTGCCCCATGCTCCATGCCCCATTTTTCTGATGAAGGAAGTCAAGGAGATCAGTGGGAGATTTTCCTGCAAAATTATCCATGGCATACTTACACCATCCTATCCAATCAACGGGTCTGAATACGGTGAGGTTGCCGTACGCCTGCTAGAGGGCCTTAGTAACACCAACTCAAAATCTGATTGGTTGAAGCAACAGTTTAATCAACATTTATTTTGTGTTAGAGGGCCTGCAGAATGGATTGTGAAGGCCTCCGGGCAGACTTCATTGACTTTGACCCTGCCTGGCAACAAATGATGGCTGAAATGTGATTGGTTAAATGCTTTAATACGAAAATACATGTCTGGAAGCAGCACAACCATCGGAAAAGCTATGAAAGGAAGCGGACAGACTATTTGGAATTATTTAATAAGTATTCATGGACAAAATATAATTAACATCAGTTTGTGATTCAGATATTTTTTTAGGCCAGCAGAGAAGGCCTTGCAGGCCCTGACGGTCCGCCACTGCTGAATACGGATGACTGGACAACAGATAAGTGATGTGTTTGTATTTCCCAGAAAAAATGGAGCAACCTCACCGTGAATCCTCGGCTTGTGGTGGATGATGTAGTCCAACCCCAGGGTCTCTGGTGATCATTGATTTGAAGTAAGTCCGGCGGAATGAAAAACAAACTGGTTATAAAAGTGTGATGTGGAAAACAGCAGGTAAAGTTGATATGTTGTGGTGAAATGTAATCTCCGTCTTTCTCCTCTCTTTTCTCCCTGTTCTCTCCTGATTGTTTATATAGTACTGAGCCGGATGTAATTGATTGATTATAAACAGGTGCTTTCCATTTTGGGGCTGTGGTCTCCCTCCATCATCCGCCCCCCCTAAATTTACAGGGATGACATTCACTGACGCACGCATTAAACAGCAAATGGGACGATGGAAACAAAACGCACTCAGTACAAACATTGAAAAATACTATTACTATGTAGCCCCGCTACAAGGTATTATTCCTTTAACATTGATATTGTTTTATTTTAATTTCTGTTTTATTTGCTTATTGATTACAGATGACACTGCAGTTGTGACCCACTAAGCTGGTTACTTTGAACAGCTGTTTAAAGCTGTTGGATATCTCTGGGTTCATGGTTCTTGAGGCTGATCCTCCAATTAGCTGTGAACCACCCAATCTCACTGAGATTGCACAGGTGGTGAACCAGCTGAGGGTAGGGCAGGCAGCAAGGATCTGTGGTATTTGAGGTGAACTTCTCCAGGCTGGTGGTAAGGCTGTCCTCCAGGTATTGCAAGCAATCTTTGCTTCCATCTGGAAGACTGGTGTCATCCCAACAGACTGGAAAATGGGACTTCTTGTCCCTATCTGGAAAGGAAAGGGTGATCGCCTGGATTGCAGCAACTATAGGGGTATAACACTGTTCTCAGTGCTGGGTACTATCCTTGCTAGGGTCATTCTCAATAGGATCTGTGATCACTTACTCACCTACCAGCTACCGGAACAGTCTGGTTTTAGGCTGAAGAAGTCTACCATCAACTCCATCCTAGCACTGAAGGTTCTTGCAAACGAGAATATAGGCAGAGTTTCTTTGCAGTCTTTGTCGATTTTTGCAAAGCGTTCAACTCAGTTGAGAGAGCTGCCCTGTGGAACATCCTGAGACTTTGCTGAATCCTCTCAAGGTTGCTGGATATCATGGGGTATGTGACGTTCCTGATATCTGTGCCAAAGGACGAAGGTCCAAGTCTTTAGAGTCCTGGTGCTTCCTGTCTTGCTATTTGGGTGCAAAACATGGACGCTACCAAGTACCTGAGACAAAGACTGGACTCCTTTAGTACTGTGTCTCTTCAGAGAATCCTTGGGTACCATTGGTTTGACTTTGTGTCGAATGAGCAGTTGCTCATGGAGTCCCGGATGAGGCACATTACCTGCATTGTGAGGGAGCGTCCATTACGACACTACGGCCATGTGGCGCAATTCCCCAAGGGTAATCTCATTTGCAAGATCTTCATTGTTGAGGACCTGAGTGGCTAGACCAGGCCAAGGGGACACCTACGTAACATCTGGCTGCGGCAGATAGAGGGTCATTTCTGGAGGGTGGGACTGGACCATGTGTCTGCCTTTCATTGTGTGGTGGGTGCGGCAACGCGTTGTACCAGTGCATGCTCCCCAACCTGACCTGTTTATTTTATATTATGTCTCATGTATTCTTCTAATTTGTACAAACCACGCATCATGGTGATTTTGCACTTCAAGTAAAGTTGATTGATTGATTGAAATGCTCCAACTAACAGGAAGGCTAATTTTGAAACAAGACTCATATGCAGCTTTGCTAGTAGAAACCATAGAAAGAAACTTAAGAGTCTTTACAATGCTGCTGTATTATTGTCATAAGTCAGTGAATAAGCTAACGCAATATATAGAAATAAGCAAACATGGGCAAAAGCAGTTATGAAGTTAAACCATTACGGGCTCAAATAAAATATAATTCAAGTCTGCTGCATGGTTCAAAATTTGTCGATCTATAGGTTAAAACTTTAGCCCCCCATTAAAACATGTCTTCTTAGAAGATTCACTTTCCACTTGGTACTGCTGGTCTGCGCTAAGTATTTGGGGTCTGTTACGGAAGCTTATTTCCTCAAAAAGTGAGAACTATCCCTAAGAATTCAGAAAGTGCCACTGCTGTGGAAAACATCCTGTATTGTTTCTGTTCCAAAGAAGGCAGGCACCTCTTCACCTAAAGACTACAAACCAGAGGCACTTATGTTTGACATCAGGAGAGACTGGTCCTGGACTATGTGAGTCCTCTTGTGGTAGACAAACTGGACCCACTGCAGTTTGCCTATCAGACAAATACTGGAGTGGAGAAAGCAATTACAGCATGTATCTAGTCCACAAGGTATGTTCTCACCTGGACAAAGCAGAGGAACTATATAAGAAAGGGCACATCAGGCTCTTTTTCCTTACGACACTGCGTTCCTTTAATGTGGAAAGTGACATCCTTCACATCTTCAATAACTCTGTGATGGCCAGTGACTTACTATGCTGTCGTGTGCTGAGCTGGTAACATCACTTCAGGAGAGGCCCAACCAAATCAACAAACAAATTAAAGGGGCAAGCTCAGTTATCGGATTCCCTCTGGACATCCTTCAGGCAGTAGCAAAGGACAGAATTAAAATAAAATTGGGTGCCATTATGAACAATGCTGCACATCTTCTCTCTGACACACTAACACTGAGTGCTCTCAGCCAACAAATTATTCAGTAGAAGTGTGTCAGGAAATGCAATCAATTTCTTAGAGCATGGTGGAGTGCTGCTCTTCTATCAATTAATTTGAACATTAGGAGTATCTGGATGAGAACAGGCCATTCAGCCCAACAAAGCGCACCAGTCCTGTCCACTTAGTTTTTCCAAAATAACATCAGTTTGAGTTATGAGGGACCCTAAAGTCCTACTGTTTGCCATGCTACTTGGTAACTTATTCCATGTGTCTGTGTGGAGAAAAAACTTCTAAATGTCTGTGTGAAATTTACCCCTAACAAATTACGAACTGTGTCCCTGTGTCCTTGCTGAACTCATTTTAAAGTAGCAGTCTTGATCCACTGTACTAATTCCCTCCATAATTTTAAACATTTCATGCATGTCTCCTCTTAATCTCCTTTTGCTTAAACTGAAAAAGCTCAATTCTTTCCTCATAACTCTTCCACTACAGTCCTGAAAATCAGCCTAGTCGCTCTTCTCTTGACTTTTTCTAGCACTTCTATGTCATTTTGTAGCCTAGAGGCGAAAATTGTACACAATACTCGATGTGAGGTCTAATCAGTGTGTTATAAAGTTTGAGCATAACCTCCTTTGACTTGTACTCCACAGTATAAGCTAACATTCTCTTAGCCTTCTTAATAGCTTCTGAAAACTGGCTAGAAGATGATAGTGACAGATCTGCTATAATTCCTACTGATTAAACATAAACGGAAACCAGCAATATCTGCTCATTAATGGAGGAGATTAAAATTGCAAATGAGAAAGTCAAAAATAAAGTCACAGTCCTGGAGACCTCAGCCAACTGGTTGCCTACCCACTCCCAGGTTTTCTATAGTGGAGTCTGTGCTGTCTGTCAAATTTTATTAGAGAATCTTTTCATGCAATGATTCCCACACTCCTTTATACGAGATGAACTTATCATATGCAGGAGAGCAACCCGGCTGTAAATATCGAGAAAGAAAACCAAATAGAGGTGGGTTAGTAATAGTTGAAAAAAACTGTGATGCTTATATTTCTGAACAAATGACAAACAAACAAATGCAGCATGCAAGGTAGGATAAACTGAAGTAGTAAGGAGTCTCCACCCTGGATTTAAAAGCTGAGACTGAAGGGGCATCTTCAGTCATATTAAAAAAGAAAACTACAAAACAAAAAGTAGCCACTTAACCCCATAGACTTTGTGATAAAGGTGTCACAGATAAATTATAAATACAACGAAATAACATTCATACATACATACAGTAAGATAACTATGTCTAAAATATTATTGCAGTATGCCCTGTGATTAACAGCAAGTAAAAAAGCTATTAGCAATAGATTAGTGCATGAGATTACTGAAACAAAATGCAAAGTGTACTATAACTCACGCAGAGCGTACAGTTAGATTTAGTGATGTTGTATTCATTAGTCTAACATCATTCAAGAAGAAGCTGTTCCTCAACCTCGTAGTGCTAGCCTTTAAGCTGTGCAATCTCTTGCCTGATGAGAGCGGGGCAAACAGTCCAAGTGCAGGATGAGTAACATCTTCCATAACGAAGAAGCTGGTGTAAATGTCCTTGATACTGGGTAGGCTGATGCAGATGATCCATTGTGCAGACTTAACCACCCGTTGCAGAGTTCTCCTGTCTGCGGCTGAGGAGCTACTATACCACACAGTAATATAGGAGGAAAGGTGCTCTCTACTACACCTCAGAATAGAGGGGCACAATCCAGCCCACTTTAGCCTCCTCATGAAGCAAAGGCGTTGGTGTGGTTTCTTTACCAAACAGGCTGAATTGTAGCTCCAAGAGAGATCATTTGTGATATGCACATCCAGGTATTTGAAGCAGGTGACAATTTCAACCTCTTCTCCATCGATGTAAAGGGGGAGAGGAGAGAGAGTGTCAGTCTGCTGAATGTCCACAATCATTTCCTTGGTTTTCTTGACACTGATGCAAAGGTTGTTGTCCTTACATCAAACCTCCAGTATAGCCTCTTATATCCTGTAAGCTGGCTCATCATTATGAGTGACAAGTCCTACCTCAGCTGTGTCATCTGCAAATTTTGCTATATAATTGTTCGGAAAGTGACATATACAGTCATAGATATCAGCATATACAGTAGAGAGCTTAAAGCGCACCTCTGGAGTGTGCTGGTGTTGAGAATGATGGTAGAAGATATAACGCTGTGGATTCTGACTGATCGGGGCCTGCCTGTTAGAATCTAGTTGAAAAGTACTGAGTTTAATCCAAGTAGGGATGGTTTGTTCACCAGTGTTTGGGGGATGATGGTGTTAAAGGCAGAGCTAAAATCCAAGAAGAGTAATCTTACGAAGGAGTCCTCTCTCTGCATGTGGGTGAGAGCCAGATAAATCACAGAAGTGATGGTGTCAGCGGTGCATCGGTTTTCCCTGTAAGCATTTCAATGGGGGTCCACTGTTACAGTACATTGATGGTCTTTTTTTATCTCCACCATTACCAGCCTCTCAAAACACTTTGAGATTATATATGTGAGGGCCACCAGACAGTAGTCATTCATACAAGACACTGTGGAGCTCTTCAGGACTGGAATGATAACACAGTCTTAAGGCATGTTGGTACAGATACCTGGCACAGTGAGATATTAAAAATGTCTGTCAGCACCTCTGTTAGCTGGTGAGCACAGCTCTTCAAGACCCTGCCTGGGATCTTATCTGGGCCTGCAGCTTTACGGGGATTAACCTTCAACAGGGACCTCCTTACATCTATACCTGACATGGTGAGAGGAAGCTCATCTGATGGAGGGGACAGTATGGTGGTGAAAAAAATGTTCAATTTCTCAAAAAGGGAGTAGAAGCTATTTAGAGCATCATGTAGAGAAGAGTCAAGGGGGGGCACTCTGCCTCTTTGCTGTTTTAATCTGTGTTGCTCTTAATCCCTTTCCACATGCTCCTAGGGTCATTAGTACAAAAATGACCAAGTATTTTAAGAACATTGTTGTTTTTGCCCTTATCTCTTATATTAGCAGACAAATCATTCCACAGTATTTAGGTCCTGTAACTAAAAGCTTAACCTCACAATTTCATTTTATTAATCCTTGAAATCATAAGTAGGCCTAATTCATTCTGAGATCTCAATGTGTGCTCTGGTTTGTAAGAAATGATAAGCTCAGATAAGTAAGCAGGGCCTTGGACATTTAAAGCTTTATAAGCTGAAAGGAGGACTTGGAATTCAGTCCTAAGCTTAACTGGGAGCCAGTGTAAGGTCTTGAAAACTGATGTTATGTGTTCATATTTTCTGGTTTGTGTAATAGTTCTTGCAGCAGTATTTTAAATTAACATCCAGGTTTCTTCTTTGGATTTAACAACTCTCCTATGGCAATAAAACAGGTCTCGATCTACACTGAAGGTGAAACAAGAAACTGCTTTAACAACATAAATACACTAACAGAGTATCTGCTACTGTTTGGTAAACTGTCTCTTGAGTGCTCTGATCAGAGACTCCATTGACTCCAAGAAGATCATCATCAGCAAAGTCAAGGTCCGTGAATCTTTCTTCACCAACAGATGCCCCATAGCTGCTGGACCCCACGTCCTTGCCCAACACCCAGTCCATACAAGCATTGAACAGAATAGGAGCAAGAACACACCCCTGGCACCCCCAACTGGGACAAAACATTGAGGTTCTGCCTCCACTCTGCACAGCACTCACAGTACCAGTGTACAGGCCGGCCATGATATCCAGCAACATGAGAACCTATAGTCAGGTTGTCTTAAATTGATATTAATTTTACCATCAATTTACATGAGAGCCGAATGTTGTTAATGAGTAACTCCTTTTTAAATCTTGTATGCAGCAATTTGTTATTAGGGAGTGGACAAACAGCATTTGCATCATGGAAGAACTACTTTGAAGTATACTTCACAAGGTAGTGTATGTAGTCTTTTGCTATTGAATATTATGATAAATGAAATTTTTATTTTTATCAGATAGGACCAGGGATTGGTAAGTATATGCAGATCATAGTGCTTTGTGATTACCAAATGAAACTTTCCATATATAGTTTTTAGTGAGAAGTCAAGCAAAATGACACCTTTTATTGGCTCACTAAAAGATTACAATATGCAAGCTTTCGAGGCAACTCAGGCCCCTTCTTCAGGCAAGATATAATAAAGAAACTGGAGTTCCCTGTGTTTATATACTGAAAACACCAGGACAGATACAACATTGTAAAACCTTTAAGTGAGACATCTTAAATGTAAAAAATTAATAGACCTCTCCAGGCTAAGATTCATTAAGCAAGAGAGGAGAACAATGTATAGGCAAGATCTTTGGATAAGATAACTGTCCAACAAAGTCTTTTGAAGTTTCTGATGAGTTTTTCAATACAATGTGGGTCTGTGGACAGGCTGTCTGTGTCACCACAAGAGATGCAAACAATCCTCATTTCTGGCCATAAAACTCTTGTCTCTATTCAAACCATGTTGTAATGTGTTAAATTTTAGCATGAGTTTAATTTCCCATTCTTTTCTTTCTTGCTGAGTTCTGAAGTTGCCCACAAGCACTGTGACCTTAAAGTCCCTCTCACAGTGAATGAATATAAAAACTTAGGAACATACCTAGATAACAATCTTAACTGGAATACAAATACAAAAAAATTATTTTCTAAATGCAACCAGCGCTTATTTCTCCTCCATAAACTCAAACTATTTAAAGTAGACAAGGACCTCATGTTGTCCTTCTATCGTAGTATGATCCAGTCCGTGATCACTTTCAGTTTCACTGCCTGGTTTAATAGTCTGACAAACCAAAACTCAAAAAAGCTCCAGCAGATTACGAAGTATGCAGCTAAAGTTATTGGGGCTGATGTAGATGATTTGACTAGTGTGTGTCAGAGGGCAATGCTAAAGAAACTGGAAATCATCTCAACTGATGACAGACATCCATTACATGTAGAACTAAACTTCAGTAAATCAGGAAGGATAGTTGCTTTGAAAACCCACACAAATCGCTCCAGAAACTCCTTTCTTCCTAGTGCCATATGACTTTTCAATAAGAAATATCGGAGATAATGTTTAAGGTTTTGATATATATCCTGTTACCTTTTTTTTTTTTTGGTATAAATATGTTTTATCTAACTGCCTTACCTTAACCTTTCTTATTTCTATTTGTCTGTTTTATTTCATTCTGTCTGTTACCTGTTATTAGATGCAACTGAGAAGGCAAATTTCATGTTTTCCTGTGTAAACATGACTAAATAAAGAAACCTAAACCTAAACCTAAACCTAAAGGAACATCTGTGCTTCCATGAGTGATGTGGAACCTGTGTAAGTTCATTCTTTGGTGGAGTGTTTGTCCAGTTTCTCCCACATAGAGTGCAGTGTCAGGACATTTCATATGGAGAATTAGGTAGACCACATTAGATGATCTGCAGGAAAACGATCACTTTATGCGATGTTCTAGTCAGCAGTGTGGTATAGCTGTATTAAAAAAATTACAATATGCAAGCTTTCAAGGCAACTCAGGCCTCTTCTTCGGGCAAGATGGGGCCTGAGTTGCCTCGAAAACTTGCATATTGTAATCTTTTTAGTTAGCTAATAAAAGGTGCCATTTTGCTTGACCTTTCACTACATTTGTAATGGCTTAACACGATACAACACCCTAGTACTACGGTCTATAAATGGGAGCACGTTTTACATCTTTTCTGTAGGCAGGGAGATGTGCCATTTTCTGTTGGTTCACTTAGGGAGCTTCAGACAATTAGTTGTTGCAGGTTTGGCGGTTGTCTGTATGCCAGGAGGAGAGATTCTAGAAATACATTTTTCAGCATTTCGGCATTGTTTAGCATTGGCTGAGGTTCTTTTATAATTTTTCAAAGTGCTTCAAGATGTGAGTTATAGGTGAGAACAAGGGGGATGCTGTTCTTGTTGTCTTTGTTTTTATATTCCAGAAGGTTGTCTCTGGGTATGGCAGTAGCTCTTCTTATTTGAATGTCTGTTGTTTTGGAGGTATAACCTTGTCTGATGAAATCTTGTCTGAGCTCCTGCAGTTGTTTATCCCGGTCTGTCGGGTCTGAGCAAATACGTTGTATTGCATTGCTTGGCTGAAAATAATGGAGCACCTTATATGCTTGGGGTGGAAACTGTCACTTCTCAGGTAGGTCCTTCTGTCCGTCGATTTGTGAAAAACAGAACTTAGAAGGGTGTTGTCTTTCAGTTAAGTGGCGGTGTCATGGAAGCTGACCTCTGTTTTTGAATAATTCAGCTTCAGCTTTATGTTGGGGTGGAAAGAATTATATTCATTATGAAAATGGAGGAGGTCCTTCTCACTGGCAGTCCAGATTATGAATATGGCATCTATGTAATGGAGATACAACATTGATTGTACAGTTTATAAATAATGTGTGAAGCCTGAAGTCCAAATATCAAGCACTTTCACAAAAGGTATAAGTACAACAAAACAAGTACACTTTTATTTTAGTATGTAACTGCAGAAAAATAACTTGCAGAAGGGTGCAACATTGACACGCCCTTAATACGACTGCTTTGGTGGTGCAGCGGTAAGAAATGCTGACTTGTAATCAAGACATTCATCATTTGATCCCGGATGCCTCTGTTTTGAGTAGTGAGCTGCTCTTATTTTTATTATTTTAGAATAAAAACATACATTTGATTTGAGTCTGTAACAGCCAGTGTAAATTTATGGTACTTGTAAAGGTTAGTGTTTTTTTTTTTTTTCTCTATCATTCAGTTTTATTCTCTCAGTCATGTTGACGCCCACCCCTATTGGACACTGCTGTTTTCAAATAAAGATGTGCTATAGCAGAGGTGAACTCAGATCAGGACGATGGTTCTACATTGGAGAAAGAGAACAGAAGCCCTCCCCTCAAGAAACACCCACTCACATATAAGAACAACGCAGCTGCACCAGGCATAGAGGCGAAAGATGGCATTGTTTGGATGCAGCAACAGGTCGGGTGTCATCCTGCCAGTCAGTCTGGCCCACACCTGTCCTTCAACGAAACAGCATGGCTTACAGAGCTTGCCAAGGTATCGTGCAAAGTTCTGTTTGTGATTATGTTTTGTGTTGGTCTTTATATGAAAAACATGTATATGTTACTTGTATAAAAGCCAGATCGAATGTTATTTACCTATATGTATTTACTTATCTTCCTACAGCATAAAGTCACAAGTAAACTGCAGAGCTTCCTCTGTTTGATCGACATGGGTATGCTCACAAAGTACATGTGTACTGAAGTGACTTCAGCTGCAGGTGAAAGCTCCTGTCGCACCCTACGCAACTGTGTTTGATCTTATTCAGGAAAAGATCCCAGTCACCCCAAGGGAGAAAGACTTTCCGAGACTAAGGTCATAAAACTTATGAAACAGTTTCTTGACAAAGGCAGAACTGTAACAACAGTTGCATGGAGCTTCTAGTGTTAAACCTGAGATGCAATATTGGATGCTAGAATATCTACCAAAATCATTAGTGGAAGCTGTGGATTTGGAATAAATTTATACTGTATAACTAAAGACAGACCACAGAAAAAGATGTTCAAAAAGGTTAAACCTAAAAAAGGAAAAACATATGGGTTAACCGCAAACACAGATAGTGGATCTCTTTCATCTAAATATTAGTGTTAAAACAAACTCTCAAATAGTAAGTTATAAGTGTGGACAGGAAGCCTGATTTTTCACAAAGCTCTCAAAAGAAAATAATCTTGATTTTACATCATATCATATGTCCTTGCCAAAATGAGAAACATTAATGTAGGTAAAGATAGCAGGCAAAAACACATTAAGCATTACTAGATACAGGAATTCTCAAACCCAAATACGAAGTGATTGTGTTGATCCAAAAGTTTTCAAAGCTAACAAGCAGGTGGTGCTATAATATGTGGTGATGAAGCTGCACTGGTTAAGATTAGGCTGGAGATCAGAGGGAGCACATCTAAGTTATGTTAGCTGGAGTTGTTAATTTATTGTATTACCTGGTTATTCTTCAGATCAGATACTGCCCCTGAGAAGTCAATCAGGGTGTCTTTCTCCCTCTCCCAGCCCTCATTTACCCTGACTGAATCTGTGTCACGGTGCCATTTGTCTCTGCTGATGAATTTGTTTGGGTGTCACTCCCACTTACAGCTACAGCTATACTCCATGGAAAATCAGGGGTGAGATGCAAACTCATGATTGGCTTCTTCTCTTTTAATTTATGAATATTTAGTAGTATTCAGATTTGACCAGATAAAAATTTCTTATACATTTTAGTTTATTTTAATTTAGTAAAGCTGTGATTTACACATATCCCATTTTGGCATTTCACATGGCCATCATGAAATAACTGTGGTTTTGTTGTTGCTCCAACAACCTTTAAGATGTGTTACTGTTTCTATAATCTGTTTTAGAGACTACGTATAGTATGTGTCCATCAGTCTGAAGTTATATGAAAAATAAAGGTTGCATTGCTTGTAACATCAATTCATTTTGATGTATCATTGCATTGTCTGAGCAGGGATAGGAGGTGACAAAATGAAATTACATGATGATATGAAATTTCTTTGTTTTGTGCAAAGACAGTTATGATATAAATATTACATACAGAAGGTATTCATTTTATTACATCTGTGACTGTAAGAATGTGTTGAACTTTCTCAGAAAAATCTTACAGAAATAAGGTATTGAAATTACAGTATCTGCTATGGGTGTGTGTAATTGTAATTTTTTAGTGAATATTGAATTCAGCCAAGACTACTGTATTAGTATTTTTTTATAATATCACTTTTAAAAGCCTACTAAACACAATCAAAAATAAGGACTATAGCTCTAAATTAATAATAAAATTATGCGCCACTCCTTTTTAATTTCTGATATTATCACCTTAAAGGACAGTCATGTGCAGATTGCCTATGGTTCTGCTCTTGCTCCCTTTAACTGAATGCTTCCAAAGAAGTAGTTGTCAAGTTTTGTGTGTGTTTGAATTAAGGCTCCAAAAGTGCCAGGGTAGAAGGCTGTTTGCCCAGTTTTCTTCTGGCTGTCATTTTGTGCAACGAAAAAGCCCAATGCAGCAACAAACATTTACATCCACAGACAGTAAAGGGGAACTACATGTAACTGATGAAAAACGCAAAAAGAAATGCTATATTTGAGACAACTGTGTAAACAAGTGAAAACTGTAAAAATCTAACAATGATAACACTGACAAAAATTTTACGTTATTTCTTCTGAATACCTGTTTCAATTCAAAAGAATATACTTTTCTGTAAAATGATTTTGCAATGACCATCAACAAAAGCCAAGTCACTACAAAGACCAGAAACTGATCTAATGCTGAAATGTCTTCCTCGTGGACAATTGAGTACAGCATGTTCAAGAGTAAGCAGCGCCAGTGATAAAATTATTACTTATGTTGTGACTAATGCCTTTATCCAAGGCAACTTACAAGACCTGAAATACCGTTCATTGCTTTTGTTTTGTCTGTCCAGTTGGAGAACAGCTAGTGAACAGACTTGCTCAGGGTCAGACAATCTCAGTAGTAGCATTTGACCCCACAACTTCAGGATTTAAAAGTCCTAAGCCTTAACCACTGCCTGCCCGAAAAAAAAAACACACAACTACAAATACTAAGTGACATACAATTTCTGATACACCTGATTAATTGGCGGTACTATACCTGACAAACATTGTCTTATGAAATTTCCCCATGAAGCTAGGGAACACAACTAGTTGGGCTTTAATTTAAACAGTGCAGAATTGTCGGTGGTTGACTTTAACTCTTGACCAGCTTGCAAGCTAAGAACATGGACAAGTCTCAATAATAGTGTGCTTCTGCAGCTACCTGTAGATATACAGTGGAACCTCGGTTCACGAACGTCTCGGTACACGTACAATTCGGTTTACGACCAAAAAGTTCGCCAAACTTTTGCCTTGGTTCATGACCACACACTCGGTATACGAACAAGCCAGTTTCCCTTTCGGTTTGTGCGCGCCGATGATTTCCACACGTGTTGCATTGTTCTCGGTCAGACGTGCGTGCTTGCACATGCGTGAGTGCTTTCGCTGTGAACTCTTTGTGCTCTATTTCATTTCCCTTCCGGTTCGTATGCGCCGATTACTGTATTTAAACAAGTGTTCAGCCTCTCCCTGTTCATTGTTCTCAGTCAGATATGCATGCTTTACCTGTTAACTCTTTGTGCTCTACAGTATTTTGTATGCTTTTGCAGTTAACCATGGCTTCTAATCAAATGAAGAGTGGTGAGAAGAAGTTGCAATGCTACTTTTCTCTTTTTTCAAATGTTCATTTTTGTCCCTGTGCTTAAAACTCATTTAAAAAGAGTGTTTACAGCGATCGGGTTGTAATGCTATTAGCATGAACTCCTGCAATGTTACTTTCTTGGTTGGCTTTTAAATAAAGTTCGGATTTGTTCAAATGTTCCTTTTTCCCCCTGTGCTTAAAACTCATTTAAAAAGAGTGTTTACAGTGATCGGGTTGTAATGCTATTAGCGTGAACTCCTGTAATGTTACTTTCTTGGTTGGCTTTTAAATAAAGTTTGGATTTGTTCAAATGTTTCTTTTTTTCCCCTGTGCTTATAACTCATTAAAAAAAAAGTGTTTATACAGCCTGCGGTGGGTTGGCACCCTGCCCGGGATTGTTTCCTGCCTTGTGCCCTGTGTTGGCTGGGATTGGCTCCAGCAGACCCCCGTGACCCTGTGTTCGGATTCAGCGGGTTGGAAAATGGATGGCTGGATGGATGTTTATACAGCAATTGGATTGTAAGGCTATAGTGCGAACTGCTGCAATGTTACAGAGAGAGAGAGGGCTCGCGTGCTGCTGAGAGAGAGCGAGCCTGCGTGTGCAGCTGAGCAGGAAGCCTGGCTGTTTGTGTCAGTGTTATTCAATGTTTTTACATTAGTTTACTATTACACTGTGCATTCTATGGTATAATTAACTATATTTGTCCTTAAAAATCTTTAAAAAAATATATTTACATACAGTTCGTACAGTCTGGAACGGATTAATTGTATTTACATACAATCCTATGGGGGAAATTGCTTCAGTTCATGACCAAATCGGTTTACGACCAGAGGTTTGGAACGAATTATGGTTGTGAACCGAGGTTCCACTGTATTTCTATCTAAATACATGTTAGATCTTCTATAGCAATAAAAATAATAACCTGAAGGACATTTTTTCTTTGTTTTAACAGCAGAATTCCTGAAGCCCACGAAAAAACTCACAATCCCGGCCCACCTTAAATTCCTTCGCACCTCTACCATCAGCGTCTTTTGTTTTGTAAATACATTGATCAGCACAAGCAGACTGCTGTTTCATCTCCTGCCTTGACGGAGATCAGCTCTCAGGCAAAAAGTTCTCCCAGCTCAAGCCAAGGCTCCTTATCTGCATGTGATATTCCTGGAGTTGTATAGGGTAAATAATACAGTATATCGTTATTAGGAATACATGCATTTCATGTGTGTTCCGTGTCTACAAAGATCTGGGTATGGGTAGGGTGAAAGGAAATGCGAAAAATGCAAAAAGTGCTGAACACATACCTAACACATACTGGAGTTTTTGTTGTTTTTTCTGTCCTCCCGGCCATCGGACCTTTATTCTATGATAATTAGTGTTCCCAAATTTTAATTATTTATTTTGTCTTTCTCTTTCTTCATCATGTAAAGCACTTTGAGCTACAGTTAGGTCCATAAATATTTGGACAGAGACAACTTTTTTCTAATTTTGGTTCTGTACATTACCACAATGAATTTTAAATGAAACAACTCAGATGCAGTTGAAGTGCAGACTTTCAGCTTTAATTCAGTGGGGTGAACAAAATGATTGCAAAAAAATGTAAGGCAACTAAAGCATTTTTTTAATCCCTTCATTTCAGGGTCTCAAAAGTAATTGGACAAATTAAATAACTGGAAATAAAATGTTCATTTCTAATACTTGGTTGAAAACAATTTGCTGGCAATGACAGCCTGAAGTCTTGAACTCATGGACATCACCAGATGCTGGGTTTCCTCCTTTTTAATGCTCTGCCAGGCCTTTACTGCAGCGGCTTTCAGTTGCTGTTTGTTTGTGGGCCTTTCTGTCTGAAGTTTAGTCTTCAACAAGTGAAATGCATGCTCAATTGGGTTAAGATCAGGTGACTGACTTGGCCATTCAGGAATTTTCCACTTTTTGCTTTAATAAACTCCTGGGTTGCTTTGGCTGTAGCCTATGTTTTGGGTCATTGTCCATCTGTATCATGAAACGCCGCCCAATCAATTTGACTGCATTTAGCTGGATTTGAACAGACAGTATGTCTCTGAACACCTCAGAATTCATTCGGCTGTTTCTGTCCTGTGTCACATCATCAATAAACACTAGTGTCCCAGTGCCACTGGCAGCCATGCACACCCAAGACATCACACTGCCTCCACCGTGTTTTACAGATGATGTGGTATGCTTTGGATAATGAGCTGTTCCACGCCTTCTCCATACTTTTTTCTTGCCATCATTCTGGTAGAGGTTGATCTTGGTTTCATCTGTCCAAAGAATGTTTTTCCAGAACTGTGCTGGCTTTTTTAGATGTTCTTTAGCAAAGTCCAATCTAGCCTTTCTATTCTTGAGGCTTATGAGTGGCTTGCACCTTGCAGTGCACCCTCTATATTTACTTTCATGCAGTCTTCTCTTTATGGTAGACTTGGATATCGATACACTTACCCCCTGGAGAGTGTTGTTCACTTGGTTGGCTGTTGTGAAGGGGTTTCTCTTCACCATGGAAATGATTCTGCAATCATCCACCACTGTTGTCTTCCATGGACGTCCAGGTCTTTTCGCGTTGCTGAGTTCACCAGTGCTTTCTTTCTTTCTCAGGATGTACCAAACTGTAGATTTTGCCACTCGTAATATTGTAGCAATTTCTCGGATGGGTTTTTTCTGTTTTCGCAGCTTAAGGATGGCTTCATTCACCTGCATGGAGAGGTCCTTTGACCACATGTTGTCTGTCCACAGCAAAATCTTCCACATGCAAGCACCACACCTCAAATCAACCTTTTATCTGCTTAATTGATAATGACATAACGACGGACTTGCCCACACCTGCCCATGAAATAGCCTTTGAGTCAATTGTCCAATTACTTTTGAGCCCCTGAAATGAAGGGATTGTGTTAAAAAAATGCTTTAGTTGCCTCACATTTTTATGCATCATTTTGTTCACCCCACTGAATTAAAGCTGAAAGTCTGCACTTCAACTGCATCTGAGTTGTTTCATTTAACATTCATTGTGGTAATGTACAGAACCAAAATTAGAAAAAAGTTGTCTCTGTCCAAATATTTATGGACCTAACTGTACATTGTTTGTATGAAAATGTGCTATAGAAATAAATATTGTTGTAAAACAGAAACCTTTTCCATGTTATACTAATAATGATGAGAAGTGTACAATGTATGAAGACTTTAGTCAAATATCAAATAAATGTGCGCTTTAATTCAAGAATATAACCAAAGAAAAAAAAAGTATTCGATTTATATGTAGCTGTCAATGAGTTAAAAACTCAAGCTCAAATGTCAATCAACAGGAAATTTACACGTATTCTTGAATGGTGCAGAGGTAAGAACTGCTGCCTAATAACCCGAAAGTCCCAGGTTTGAGACCAGGTGCTCCGTGTTTTGAGTAGTGAGCTTCTATTATTATTATTTATACAATATAATAAAAATATACATATGATTTGAGTCTTAACACCCAGTGTAAATTTTGGAAACTTGTAAAAGTTAGCACTTGTTTTTTATTATTCAGTTTTATTCTCTCAGTGACGTTTACTTGGTACAACAAACTTGCCTCTCCCTATCTGAGTTGATGGCATTTACTGTATCTCCATTCTTTTCACAAGAGTGGCATTGTGGCTGATGCCTGCTCAGAACTATTGAACCGGCAATCAAAGATACAATGTCCCGTGACAGCTATCAGACTGGACAAACGCAGGGCCATAGCAACAGACAGCTTCTTGACAGCTCTTTCTCCGGCTAATTGACTGCTCTGCACCACAACACAACTCTGCTTTGCACCATAAGTAAAATGGGACTTCCACCTGCAGCTAAAGTCACTTCAGTATGCGAGCAATTCGCCACCCTAGTGTTTAGATCTGACAGCGCCGTGCTGATGGTGTTTGTGCTCAAACTTTACACCGGCTGTTACAGACTGAAATCAAAAGCTTCTTATTTTTGGGCGCCTACACTGTCAGCACTAAACACTAGCGTGGTGAAAAATACAATATCATCATTTATTTTCATTCAATAATGTAGTTGCATTAAAGGCATCTATTTCAAAAAGGTCTTATTTTTACATACTGTATGTTTTCTTTAACAATGGAACCTTTCTGAATGGCATATTTCTGAATTGTATTTATTAGGAGCACTACCTCTTTCAAAATGTCTGTTTAAATGATGCCTTGCTTACCTTCCAATCAGAGAAGCCCAATACTAAAAAAGGAGACCATTTTGAAATAAAAATTGCAATAATTGAGTTAAGCAACCCATGCTCTAGTCTTCTTGGCTAGATACTTTGTTCTTACACAATCCATTTCTGTTCTCCATTCCTTACTATGGAATTCTTCCAATAAATGTCTTCCAGATATCCTAGTCAGATAAAAGACTCAAGCAGGCCAGCTGGCAATCACTCTGCTATATTCTGCATGCTGTATATATTCTTTATATAGGGATTCACTATCACCAGCTCTAACAAACATGCAGGTGTCATCTTGACACAAATAAAAGTGTAACTCTTTTGGTTATATGGTACTTACTAACAAATGTCTTACTTTTACCACAGTTCTAATTATTGAGGAGCGACATCATTAGCAATGAGTAATTGCTACTTTCCTATTCACAGGGTTTAAGTCACACTTTAATTATTTCAGTCACTTTATATAAGTATAAAAGCAATGAAGTATTTATTAATGTATAATACCAAATACAAGAAAATATAATAGAAAATTAAAGAGATAGCAAATTCTGGATATAAACATTCTAAGGAAAAAAAATTGAAAATCAGAAGTGTCAATGGGTTAAGGTCCTGGGTGACTTTTTGATTTAGTGATCAGTGTTACTCATTTCTAATGAGTTTGCACGCAGTTTGTGTGAGGAACTTGCAGATTTGGGTACAACTGCCGATCCTAATGTGATGTGGGAGACCTTCCGTGACAAGACCCTGAAGGTTGCCGAGGGTTGTGTTGGTGTTACCAGTGTTCCATCTCACAGGGCACTCTGGATATCATCGAGAGGAGTCGCAGCGCATGACTCAATGGCAACTCTGGTCTGTACCGGGAACTGAGAAGGATGGCTGCGAGGGCTCTGAGGGCAGATAAAGAGGTGTTTGTTAGAGGAATCTATGAGTAAATGACACACCATCTGTGGTGTAGCGACACACGTCCTGCTTATAGAAGAATCAAAGCATTAGGCACATCCAAATCTGTTCCTTGGACAATCGCTGTCAGGGCGGCTGATGGAACAGTCCTTACAGATGACACTGCAGTTATGACCCGCTGGGCTAGCTACTTTGAGCAGTTATTCAAAGCTGATCCTTCGGCTAGGACGTTGGGTATCTTGAGTTCTTGAAGCTGATCCTCCAATTAGCTGTGAACCACCCAATCTCACTGAGATTGCACAGGTGGTGAACCAGCTGAGCTTTGGGGGGGGGAGGCTGCAGGGATCTGTGGTATCCGGGGTGAACTTCTCCAGGTGGTAAGGCTGTCCTCCTGGTATTGTAAGCAATCTTTGCTTCCATTTGGGAGACTGGCATCATCCCAACTGACTGGAAAATGGGACTTGTCCCTATCTGGAAAGGGAAGGGTGATCGCCTGGATTGCAGCCACTCGGTGCCGGTTAAGGTCCTTGCTAGGGTTGTCCTCAATAGAATCATACCAGTGACCGGAACAGTCTGGTTTTACGCCTAAGAAGTCTACCATCGACCGCATCCTGGCACTGAGGGTTCTCATGGAGTGCAAACGCGAATATCAGCAGACTTTCTTTGCAGCCTTTGTCGATTTTCGTAAAGCGTTCAACTCAGTTGATTGAGCTGCCTTGTGGGACATCCTGAGGGTTCATGGGATCCCCTCGAGGTTGCTGGATATCATGGCCGGCCTGTACACTGGTACTGAGAGTGCTGTGCAGAGTGGAGGCAGAACCTTAACGTTTTTACCAGTTGATTCTGGGGTGCGTCAGGGGGGTTGCCAAGTTCTTGCTCCTACTCTGCTCAATGCTTGTATGGACTGGGTGTTGGGTAAGGTAATGGGGTCCAGCAGCTGTGGGGTATCTGTTGATGAAGAAAGATTCACAGATCTTGACTTTGCTGACGATGACCTTCTTGGAGTCAATGGAGGCTCTGATTGGGGCACTCGAGAGACAGTGAGGAGTCGAAGTGTCTGGTCTTGCGAGTGTCCTGGATAAAAACCAAGATCCAGGCCTTTAATGACCTCTTGGGCACAGCCATCAGGAGTGTGTCTGTTTGCGGAGAGAGTGTCAACCTTGTCAAGAGGTTTACTTACCTTGGCAGTGACATTCATGTCTCTGGTGACTACTCCTATGAAGTCAGTAGTCAGACTGGGAGAGCATGGGGGGTCATGAGGTTGCTGGAAAGGGGTGTGTGGCGCTCCCGACATCTATGCAAAAGGACGAAGGTCCAAATCTTTAGAGTCCTCGTGCTTCCTGTCTTACTATATGGTTGCGAGACACGGACGCTATCCAATGACCTGAGACGAAGACTGGACTCCTTTGGTTCTGTGTCTCTCCAGAAAATCCTTGGGTAGCATTGGTTTGACTTTGTGTCGAATGAGGCACATTACCTGCATTGTGAGGGAGCATCAGTTACGGCACTATGGCCAGCTATGATCCAGCTCATAAGATCCTCATTGTTGGGGACCCGAGTGTCTGGACCAGGCCAAGGGGTCGCCCACGTAACACCTGGCTGCGGCAGATAGTGGGTCATTTCCGGAGGGTGGGACTGAACCATGATTCTGCTTGGGGGGTTGCCAACCGGGATCCCAAGTTGTTTCATCATGTAGTGGGTGCGGCAAAACACTGTACCGGTGCATACTCCCCAACTTGACCTGTTACTCATTACATTTTCTGACATCCAAATCAAATTATTTCACATCTCCTGATCTCTGACATTGTCCTTCTGTCATTGTCTTTTTCTTCTTGTTCCCCGATTGAGCCATATTTATATTGAAATGCACAGGTGAGGTTTCGGGACATGTGACTTCACACACATTTGACTGGCTATTTAATCCCAATGACAATGCCTCTGATCAAAGTGTTTGATCTTTTAAATACCTCTGCACTTCTTCCTTTCTCAAGATGCAACCTAACTAATGCCTAACCCTACGCAATTCATATGTTTACAGGTTAAAAATTAAATAATTGGTTCTGCAGCATATGTGCTTATTTCCCATTTCCAGGACAAACTAATGGGAAAAGAAACTGACTGGAATAAATGCATAAATTACTAGTACAATACAAAAGGATGCTTGCAATGCTTATAATTAAAGTCCTGTAAATTCAGTCCATCCTGTCATTAGAGCAAAATAATTACAATTTAACATAAAGAGTTGGAAGTTGAAAAATTTAAGATTTTCCAACCAGAACAGTCTCACTTACTCTATCACCAATGTCTTGGCTTTGCAGCCTTTCCTGTAACAATGCACTCACATTCTATCTTCCACAGTAAAATTTCAATGCATTTTTTCAAACTGAGCCTGTCTAGCACCGTGAAAAATAAAATAGCTGATGATCACAAAGTAGAAGGCCAAATTCCAGGAAATTAACACCTCTCCAACTATTAAGCATGGAGGTGGATCAATCATGCTTTGGGATTGTTTTGCAGCCAGTGGTACAGGGAAAATTGGTAGAGGGAAGAATAGATTCAAATATATACCAGCAAATTCTCGAAGCAAACATCACACCATCTGTAACAAACTTGAATTTAAAAAGAGAATGGGTCCTATCACAAGATAATGATCCGAAACACACCTCAAAATCCACCATAGAATACCTTATGAGGTGCAAGTTGAGAGTTTTAATAATAATAATAATTCATTACATTTATATAGCGCTTTTCTTTTTGCCATGGCCCTCATAGTCTTCTGACCTAAACATCACTGAAAATTTGAGGAGAGATCTCAAAAGAGCAGTGCATGCATGACAACCCAAGAATTTTCCAGAATTAGAAGCCTTTTTCAAGGACAAATGTACAAAAAAACACCAAATAAGAACTGAAAGACTTAGCTGGCTAGAAAAAGTATCTACAAGCTGTAACACTTGCCAAAGAGGGCATTGCTAAGTACTGACCTTGTCAGAAGCCCAAACTTTAGCTTCAGGCCCTTTTAATTTTTTTTGGTATTTTGTACCTGTGGATGATGGAAATAAAAATATAATCTTGCTTAAAATATTAAAGAAATGTGTCATTTTAACTCCATGCCTTTTGGTGATCAGTTCATCTTCTGCTCACTTAACAATTCACAGTAACCAACATTTTAAGCAATGGTGCCTAAACTTTTGCATGCCACTGTGTTTTTTGTTAGGTGGTTCCATGTGGTACAACTGGTTAAAAAAAACTGGTATGTGGACTGATTACTCTTTATTTGACACATTTAATTCATTTATAGTGATTGTGCATCTTTTTGTAAAATTACTTGAAGCTCTTTTGAGTTTGTGCATGTTTTCACAGTTCCACAATTTAATACGAAGCAAGATATTCAAGTAAAGTTTGTTCATTTTGCTTTAGGACTTGGCTCTTCATTTTATCTATTGAGCTTTGCAAGCTACACAATAGAAAGGTGCAGAATAGCCACAAAATCTAAGCATTTTGAGATACCAGATGAATCAAGTGGACTCCAAATATATCACTTGGTGCATCCAGAAAGGAGGTAATAGTCATAACAGAATGGAGAATTTAATCAGTAAATAGTGTAGTTAACAATGGTTGGTATAAACCCAGTTACTTAGGATAATATCATTTTATGAGTACATAACATTAATAAATTATTAAAATTTCTCACATAAAAAGCAGTGATGTCTTTAGGGACATCACCGAGAACGACAATCTAATTTACATCAACAGTGCATTGTATTCCCCTGAATTAAAATGTCTTAAATTATCCTTTTTTTCTGGGAAAATAAAATTAACTCCTCACATAATGATGCTTATTTCTGATTTGTTTTCCTTCCAAGAGAAATCGGCCACCCTTGGGATTTGTCCAGGAATATTTAAGTAATATCCCCATTTATCAACATGTTTGAATTATTTGGCAGTTTTTTGTTGGTCTTTGCTTCAGTTATCAGAGCATATAATATTATCTCAGATGTAACATGCATATAAAGCTGATACTTTCCTTTGGTTTCAAGAGCTACACACTTTAGAACATTAGAATAATCTAGATGAGAACAGACCAGAGAACAAAGCTTGCCAGTCCAATCCACTTAATTCTTCTAAAATAACATTGTCCATTGTCTAGTTACGAAAGTCCCTAAAGTCCTACTGTCTACCACACTACTTGGTTTATTACGTCTCTATGGTCCTCTGAGTAAAAAGAAACTTACTCATGTTTGTGCAAAATATACCTTTAAGTTTCCTACTGTGTCCCCATATTCTTGATGAACTTGTTTAAAGTAACACGTCTTGATCCACTTTACTAATTCCCTTCATAATTTTAAACACTTTTATCATGTCTCCTCTTAATTTTCTAAAACGGCTAAGCTCTTTTAATCTTTCCTCATAATTCGTCCCCTGTAGCCTTGTATTCCGCATAATCACTCACTTTTTCCAGTGTTGCAGCTATGTCCCTTTTGTAGTCTGGAGACTAAATCTGTACACAGTACTCCAGATGAGGCCTTACCAGTGTGTTATAAAGCTTGAGCATAACTGTCTTGGAATTGTACTCTACATATTGTGTTATGTAACCAAACATTCTGTTAGCCCTCTTAATGGCTTCTGAACACTATCTGGCAGTTGACAGTATCAAGTCCACTAAGACTCCTAAATCCTTCCCATAAGGTTAACTTGCAGTTTTTCAGATCTCATAATGTTTATTCAAACCTAATATTTTTACTACCTACATGTATTACTCTACATTTTGTTAAGTTAAATTCATCCGCTACAACTCTGCTCATGCCTGAATGCTGTCCAAGTCCCGGTGTAATGATTCAAAGGATTATAGATTATCTACCAGTGCACCTAGCTTGGTATCATCTGCAGACTTAACCAGCTTGTAACTTAACTCCTATCCAAATCATCTACCATGTTTACCCGAAAATAAGACCAGGTCTTATATTAATTTTTGCTCTAAAAGATGCACTAGGGCTTATTTTCAGGGGATATCTTATATTTATTCATGTACAACAATATACATTTATCCAAATATAGTCATGTCATCTTCTTCTAGAATATTATCATAACTCTCCACATTCAAACCCTGAATTCCAGCCTGAATTTCTTGCTACTCCAGCCGCTTTCCAGATTGATGTGCGCACTTTGATGTTTGACGAATGGTTCAATTTGGTGAAGCAAAATGCTGCCATACAAATGTATTTGTGGTGCTTTTATATTCAAGCATCGCATATTCCCCAAAGTAATGACATGATACATTTTAAAAAAGTCCCACATACCATCTTTTTTTTTGTACCTTACAATACCTTCAAAATGTACAGCGGCGTATTTGAGCCACAGAGGGGAAAAAAAAAAAAAAAAAAAAACCATAATGAAAATGCCTATTTTGTGATTAAAGTGGAAATTTCGGATTTAAACTCTAAATGTCCACTTTAACCTTGTAATTTACTTTATCGTTAGAGTAGACCATCGTAAACGTCATCCCAGTTGTGAAACTGCTATGTGCTTCTGGGGCTTCCTCCTGAGCTGACAGCAGCTGCAAGCAGCAACAGATCGCCACACAGAACACATTACATTTATGATATTCCAGCTCTCTCTGCACATTTAGAATTCTTAGATTTATACTTGATATCACTTTCATGATGAAATGCATTAAAATATGTATGTTACATTTACAGTTAAATCGTTAACAGTATTCATTATTTAAACAAAGTTAACAGTTACACATATGGGGTGGCACGGTGGCAGAGAATTAGTGCTGCTGTCTCAAAGTTGTGATCCCTGCCTGGAGTTTACATGTTTTTCCTGGTGGGTTTCCATAGTGGACTCAGTTTTCCATCCAAAGACATTAAGGTTTGGGGACTTGGCGACACTAAAATGATGTCAGTGTGTGAGAGTGCTTGTGTTCACCTTGCAATAAGCTGATGCCTCGTCCAGGGATTTTGTTTCTGTTTTGTGCCGATGCTGCTGGAATGGGCGCATCCCCGAATTGATGGATGTAATTATTAAAACATCCTGTTCAGAGATATTGTGGCAAGATGTCCTCGGAATTTAATGGATGTTTCGGGCACACACGTCACATCACATGAAGTATAAACCTGGCCTTTGGTGCCATACTTTTCAGCTGATGATCTTGCCTAGGGCTTATTTTTGGGGTAGGGCTTACATTACTGAGCAGCCACACAGAACATGCTAGGGCTTATTTTCGGAGTAGGTCTTATTTTTGGGGAAACATGGTATATATATATATTAAAAACTGCAGCAGCCCTAACAGTGACCCCTGAGGAACAACACTCTTAATGTCAGCCAATTCTGATAAGGCTCCTCGCACCAGAACCATCTGCTTCCTGTGTCTGAGCCAATTTTGCATCTATCTACAAACACCATGAACTCCCACTTTTTAGTTTGATGTCCAACCTTTCATTCTTTCTGAAAGTCAAGATAAATAACGTCATATGCTCCACTTTGATCATATCCTTTTGTTGCTTCCTCAAAGCAGGTTAGTAAGACATAACACCTCCATGTTCTGAACCCATGCTGCCTGTTCAGTAAAACACCTGTTTTTGCCATGTGTTGCTCAATCTTGTCCTTAATTTCTTCCATTAATTTACCTATGATGCTCGTTAAGCTTACCAGCTTATAGTGGCTTGGATCTTCCTGGTCATCCTTGTTATATAATGGGTTAATATTCTCCATTTTACAGTCCTTTGGATTTTTTTTATTGAATTTATTAAAGGCATGTAATGTTCCATACAATCAAGCCCAGAGACATAAAGGTAAGATAAAGTAGGAGCCTTGCCTAATCATTTGATTTATATCCAGTATTGCCAAATGTAAAACTGATAATTAACTAAGTAAACATTTTTCTAATACCACATTATTATGGCATCCTCCTGGGTGGCTGGCTTACTGATAATTAATAAACAAAAAAAAGGCTACTATAAAGTACCTCAAAAAACACAAGTCTCTGAACTTGAACACCATTGAAGATATGTAGGTAGATTAGAACCTGCCGAAGAATATCTGTACTTAACTGTACTTATAAATAATAAGTACAGTTAATTTACTAACTTCAAACAATTTAAGTTTACATTTTTGATTCTCATAACTATGTACTGTATATTTAAGGAACTTGCTGCAATTTAGGTAAAAAGGGCTGTACTTTATACTGCAACCAAAACTGTCAAGTGTCAAAATAAAAGATGAAATTAGAATTGCTATGTTTTTCTTATGGAAATAACCACGTAATCCTTTCCTGTTTACCCTGCTCAGCTTCTATCACTTCAGCTCTTAAACTCTATAATTACAGTGCTGATTCATTTCCCATGCCTTGCTTCTTTTTGTATACTACTAAACAGCATTATGATATACAGATCAAGTTTTTTTTTTTTCATAATAAACATGTAAAAAATTGTACAAATTACTGAACAGGCATTAGTTTATTATTTGAGAGTTTAAATGGGAGATAAAAGGGGCAGTTTACCAGAAAGAGGAATTGTGTTAAAAAGCGATCTAGAAATCTGTAGGTTTATTATGGGCATGTGATGCTTACAAGTTTAACACATATTGTAACAAATACTTGATAAAAGAGGCATATACGAATAAAGAATTATTGCACAATACACTAACTGTTTAACATGGTATAGGCATAACTAAATGAGCATGCCTCTTTAATCCACCCATTATAACTGTACCAGGAATGGCAAATAATTTTAAAATAAGTATCTTTTTAGAAGAACTTTAACATATTTTAGTAGGCAAAGAGTTATATAGCATTTTACAAACAATTTATAAGTCTATTTTAGCAAAATATTACGAATGCCTGTTGCATTCCTTATATGTTGTCTACTATTTTCATAAAAAGTTAACATATTTGCTAAGATGTAGATCAAAGTCAAATGCAATCAACTTCTCATATATAACATTAATTTACAACAGCCACAATATGCTTTTTCTTCTCAGACAGAACTGGAACAGATCCGGGCTTGCTGTGTTTTCGACGATTCAGTTCCCTGAAAAGAAAAAAAAAAAAAAATTATGCTTCATGTTACAATTTTCACACCACTCATTTTAAGTCAAGGCCAAATACTGCAAAGCTTCACTGAATTTCCTGAATTAACCTTAAGTTACGTAACAAACAGCCTGACTCTCAAAAAAGATAAAACATATTGTCGGAGATGGCCGGTCGTTCATCCCGGCCAATACCCCCAGGCCGCTAGATGGGGCCCTCCCTGTAGCATGGAAGTGCCGCAAAGACCAGCAGGGAATCCTGGACAATGGAGCTTTTATTCCTGACCCTGCTGGACACCGTAGGGCCCACCAGAAGATGCTGCAGGGAGGCTCAAGGACTTACATGTGCCCTATAACCCGGAAGTGCGTCTTAATTACCGCGACAGAGGAAACGACGTACTTCCGGGATGAAGAAGTAGAGTTTTCTTCCGACCCGGAAGTTCTAACGAGTTACATGGACAAGGGTTCAGGAGCACTTCCAGGTCATGGACTATAAAAGACAGTGGGAAACCCCCAGATGAGTAAGCTGAGCTGGGAGGAAGGGTGGCTAAATCTCTGGGAGTGGAGGATTGTTATTGTTTAATTGGATTATTGTGTATTGTATGAGTAGTGTGGAGTGGAGGGTGCTTAGTGCACAGTATTATAATAAAAAGTCAAGATATTGGACTTGTACCTGGTGTTTGGCGTGGTACCTGAGGATTCAAGGGAGCAATAGCGCCCCCTACTGTTACAATATATAAATTCAACAATTAGTGAATTAATTTCCTAAAAAGGCTAGAAAATATTAATAAAAATACAGTACATGGATAAATCGTATTACTGGCTAACTCTTTCTTTTCCTTGTAATTTTTCAACAATGGAATTTGTACTTCTTTGAAAAGTCATAAATAAAAACAACACATCTCAGATTACTCCAAGAGCAGTTAGGGGACATGACAGGATTTTCAGCTAGCCTTCAAGCTTGGCTATAATCACAGTTTTGCATATTACCATCAATTAGACTGATTTAGTTAAAAGCAGGATTTGACTTTAGAAACAGAAGACTTTCTTTGGAGCTGGACAACAGGACCAGCCTGAAAGTTGGGGTGGCATACAGCTTTCTAAAACTGAATTTATACTTCCTAAGCCTACCACAACGTTCAAATGTGTAGATGTTCTAAGCGATAGCTTCTTTTGCGTAAAGGATACATGAGAAACTCCATTTCAGTCATAGCATTACAAGCAGCTCTTATACAAAGACCACTGACCAATACAATAAAACAAAATTAGCAAATTTTGTGACCTCACAAAGAGTTGCACCATTAAAGTTTAGATAAAATAGACAGCTCAGAAGTACACAGGATACAGCTCGACTATACTAACTGAATTAATGACCATTTGTAACACTGCAGTTTAACCATGAACAATGTTTTCAAAAGCACACAATTTATGGGTGACAATGTGACTTTGATTTTTGCTATTCTAAACCTAAGCACCTAATGTACACTGGTCACTTTTATTAGGCGTGATCAACTTCTTATTGATCCAAATATCTAATCAGCCAATCGCATGACAGCAATTCAATGCATTTAGGCACATAGACATTGTCAAGATGACCTGCTGAAGTTCAAATCGAGCATCAGAATGGGGAAGAAAGGCAATTTAAGTAACTGAACGTGGCATGGGTTGTTGGTGCCAGACTAGCTGGAAGGAGTATTTTAGAAACTGTTGATCTACTGGGATTTTCACACACCATCATCTCTATGGTTTATTGAGAATGGTCTGGAAAAGGGAAATATATCTAGTGAGCGGCAGTTCTTTGGGTGAAAATGCCTTGTAGATGCTAGAAGTCAGATTGAATGACCAGACTGGTTCGAGCCGTCAGAAAGGCAACATTAACTCAAATAACTGCACATTACTACCGAGGGATGCAGAAGATTCTCTCTGAATGCACAACATGTTGAACTTTGAAGCAGATGGGTTACAGCAGCAGAAGGCTACATTGGGTGCCACTCCTGTCAGCGAAGAACAGGCAATTGAGGTTTGGTGCTTACAGGCTCACCAAAATCGGAAAATAGAGCACTGGAAAAACATTGCCTGGTCTGATGAACCCCGATTTCTGCTAAAATATTTAGAAATCCAATAGAGCACCTTTAGGGTGGAATGTAAGATTGGATGTGCAGCCAACAAATCTGCAGCAACTGTGTGATGCTATCATGGTCAACGTGGACCAAAATCCCTGAGGAATGTTTCCAGCAATTAGGGGGTCCAACCTGGTACTATTAAGGTGTACCTAATAATGAGGTCAGTAAGTATATGTGATAACAATAACGCATCTATTGTTTATTTGGATATTGCCATTGTGTACATGAAGCAGGATAAATCCTACACCCCTCTACCATGAAGACTTTATTCATACATTAGGCACAGCTCTACCTAACAAAGCAAGCCATAACAAAGCTTTCTGACCCTTAAAAGACATTAAGACCAAAGAAGTGTTCATATTTTACTTGATAAAAAATATGATAAACATAAATTTAAATGTAATTAACACATACATGAAAAACGCATTACTAATTTCTCTCCTTTTAGTGTCACATATCTCATATGGAAAGGTAAATATAAGTAACAAGACTTGACACCAAATTCAAATAAACACATTGCTTCTCATAGTTACTAGATGAAATGACTACTGTTATATACTCTACAACTTTTCAAATAAGGGTAAAATAATATATTTAGTTTGCTTGTTCATTACTACAAAACAAAATAGATCACACCCATTACCAGGGACGGTGGTATTGTAATTTTCTGTTTTAGCTGCTTGCCATTTTCCTCATATGCTCAGCAGTCAGGTAGTTCACATCAACATAGCATAATCACAGGAAGGAATATATTGATATTTAATTTTAGATATACCGTAAATACCCGCATATAGGACAATAACATGTACAGGATGCAATGGATTTTTGACCCTAAAAACCATGGAAAAACCTGTGTACCTGTTTATAGGACGCATCCTGATTTTGAGTTACCGGGGTACTAATTATAAGCTGCTGCTGCCAGCGCCAGTGATTGTATCCATGCGTTTGTGTTAGGCTGGAGTATCTCTGAACAACAACAAAGAGCGAGAAACATACTAGATGGCGAAAATGACGTGTTGGTGATGTGAATATTCAAAATAAAACAATTTCCAAATGTTACAATAAGGCATACAGGTGGATGTATAGTAAAATGAGCTTTCAAACGCCGTGTCATTCTCCAAAATTGATATATTAGCGACGCTACACCTGAAAAATACTTTAATTTGAAATGGTGTGAAATGCCAGTGCGGGGGCAATGGCTAATCGTGCGCGGACTGAGGCATACCCTGGTAGCTACAATTGCAGCACTGTTAACCGACTGTCGCTTGAAAACAAACCTTGAAATTCAAATTGGATTCAAACCACTCCTCTCTGTCCCCCTCACACAGCCATCGAAGGCGAAGGAGAGGCACTCACACACGATCATAAAGTTCAATATCCCATTACATGGTTTTAAAGATAGCTGTTTATTATTACCCAGTCAACATGGCGAAGACAACACGACAGAGCTATACTGCAAAGTTTAAACTGGAAGTGATCACGTACGCGAAAGAACACGGGAACAGGGCAGCTGAGCGGCAATTTGGTCCGACAGAATGCGTAATCAGAAAATGAAGAAAAGCCGAAAGTATCATCAAAGAAATGCGAAAAGTAAAGAGGGCGAACAGAGGCTCGAAGGCTCACCACCCTAACCTGGAAAAGGCGCTCATTAAATGGATTGAAAGTTTGTCCCTGTGACTTACCGTATTACGTAATTGTCATTGCAAACGCCAATCAAACCGGAAATTGTCTGCGTGTAAAAGTAAAAGGCAAATTTGAATCTGATGGGGTCAGGGATATCCGGGGAATACTGTAATCACGTTTGGGAATCGCTGTATGCAGCGTGTAAAACAGTTTGTGTGTGTGGCAGGAGGAGGGTAATCGCATTTGGGAATTGCTGTATGCAGAGTGTAAAACAGTTTGCGAGTGTGGTAGGAGGAGGGTTAGATTTGGCGTGCGGGGCTCTGTCGTGTTGTGTGTAGTGAATTGTTGGTGGGTGGGGCTCGGTGAATTATATATACAGATTTATAATTTTTGTAATAAAAAGTATCCATGTATAAGACGCACCTGGGTTTTTAGGCCTACTTCTTCAGAAAAAAAACGCGTCCTATATGCGGGTATTTACGGTAGAATAATATATATCTGCACTCATCAGATCCTAAAAAATAATGTATTATATATAGTAATAATATAGTCAGACTTCAAAGGCATTTACCTAATATTTAGAAATTAAAAGATCACAATAAATATGCACACGTATTTATATAGTTAGTGCATTGGTAATGTGAGCGTAATGCTCAGAGAAACACAATGAACTGAACTGGCAGCTACAAGACTTGCAATCCAAAATATTTTGTCTCATGTTTTAATGCCAATATTTAAAAATACTTCATTAAAGTCAAGGCTGGGGTGTTAAGTGGTACTACAATTTTACTTGCTACTCCACTCTTCTGATCCACTGATTTTGAGGACTGGGATGTTTTCTGTGTTCTTTACATTGTCGCAGACATTCTGGAAGGTCTAGTGTGTCTCTAAATTGCCCTACATGAAATATTGGGCACTCTTCCTCCACTGAATATGTTGCTACTACTTTAAGGTTTGGCATTTTACATTATAAATGAATTAGCTAAGTTAATAAATGAACAGATTTACTCTACTTTGTAAATATTTAGTAACAAAAAATATAAGTACATTTTCAAATTTTTAGGACGATAACAATTCAAAACGAAAAGTCATTACAATATTTTCTAACCAGATTGATACTGCCATTTAAAACTGGTCTTAATAGATTCCTCTTTACACTTACTTTCTGCGACGAGCTTCCTTCATGATGCGGGCCTCCTTAATCTGACTGAAAATAGGTTTAGGCAGGTGGCGATGACGGGTAATACGTCTAATCTGAGGATGATGCTGGAATTTTTCTTTCAGCTTCTGATTATAGTTGAATGCAGCCTTTTCTCTAGGAGTCAGCTTGAGAAGGAAGTAAAAAATTAGTTGTGCAATTTTAGTAACACAAAATGAAAAAAACAAATTCTAGACTGACACCGACAGTGCTGCATGTAAACAAGCAGTTATTTGATAAGCTGTGTTAACTTTTGGTGTACTCTGTCATAAAGACAGAAGCCCCTTTATGTTCTTTAAATATACTTGCACCCCTTTCACCAGCATATGGGAGCTGAGTGACATGAATGTGCTTCAGCAAAATTACATGATTTTGGAAGTATGCATGCAAAGGTATTACCATTCTTAATGCAGAGTCTGACTGAAACCTGCATGCCAAGTTCAATCATTGTAGATGGCTTGGGCACAGACAATTCTAACCAAGCTGTACTAAACAAATACTGAGAGCGCTCCATACATGGCAAGCTGTTACTTTTATCATTTTGTGCTTTGCATGTGTCATTTTGTGGTGTTTCTAATGCTTTATACATACGTGCGTTATCACCTGAACAGCTCTGGTGGAATTTTGTAAATTCTTTGTGTAAATAATTTACATAATGTTATTCACAATTATTAAATGAAGTAAATAAATGACATTATGCATTAAATTTCCCACATTATGTGCGTTTCCTGGTGTGCTGGGTTGTACCGTTTCTTAGTTGCTGAGGGTTAGTCACAGGTGTGTTGATAGAGATGCACGAGGGATATACATGCTTTCACCCAGCAGCTATCCACCACAAAACTCGTCTTCTATGTCTTTTGAAACACTGTTAAATTAGCTCAGTAAAGACTGTGGGTAAACCTAGGGCATCTTGCCACTTCAATAACCCTTTGAATTTTAAGTGGCACACATACACATAAATGATGAGTGGGGGGTTTCCGGCATAGAGGAGACTTCCCCCGGTGGAGTTTTGAACGCATTACCAAAGGGTGAAAGGTGTGATAACAGCTGAACAGCACTTCTAACCTGTGCTGTGTGGTGCAGCTTAGATAAAACTAGGCTTTGATACTCTGTTGGTGCCAATTTGTTATCAACCATCGTCAGTGAGCCAGTAAGCCAATTGCAAGTAATTGCATTACTTACGGTCTTTTTTGCTAATTCTCTGTGTACAGTAACCTTTTAAACACAACACAGCACTGTAGAGGGAGACAGAATTCCTACTACTTATTCCTTAGATCCAGTGTCAGCAAAACTAGTAAAAATCTCAACAGATGTTCTGGCAGCACTTATTTCTTAGCATTATCCATAGGTCATTATTGAATGTTGCAGTTCCTGATTCACTAAAAGTGTCTGTAAGAGCCATTTTCCTAGTTCTATAAGATTCATGAATATTTTACTAGATGACAATGCATAATCTATGGGAGGTTCCTATAACCCCTGTAAGTAGAATTGAATTGGTATATTCTTGCCATTTCTAACAGCTTTGAGTAAACATTATTCTTCAGTTAGTGACAGCCTTGCCATGAGTAAGGTGTTGAAGGCATAAGGTTTTAAACTGTGCCTGGGCACTTGCCTACGTGCCAACCGGCCTACGGGCCTTTTGAGTGTGTGAAGTAAATATGTAAGAAAACAGCACTTAATTTATGTGCTGTGCCGTACGTAAGAATCTTTAAGTATATAAAAAGTTAAGAATCTTTAACACTAGAATTACCAGAGCCTACGAAAAAACTCGCAGATCCGGCCCACCTTAAATCGCTTCTTAAAACCTTTCTCACCTCTCCGCCAGCGTCTTTTGTCATCTAAATGTACTGATAAAGACAAGCTGCCAGCAGCCGGCTATTCCATCCCCCCAACGACTTAGAACGTAAACAAGCTTTTCCCAGCTAATGCCTTGATTGATTATCTGGGAGTGAAGTGGAGTTTTAGAGTAGAAATAATAAGATTGTTATTTGGAACACATGCATTTCATATGTGTTGCATTTCTACAGTAATCTGTGTAAACACATTGTTAAAACAGAAACGGTTTACAATATTCTAGTAGCAAATGACAAAATGTAGGCATAAACTATATAATGTATGAAGCCTGAAGTCCAAATATCAAAGAAACACTTTCACAAAAGGTACAAAAAAAGCCACCGCCAAAAAAACCCGTCTTAGTGTGAGACATTGACATGACTTAACTAACACTGCTTCCGTGGCGTAACAGTATCAGTCGCTGACTGGGAATCAGAAGGTCATGAGTTTGATCCTGCACAACTCCCATTTGAGAAGTGTTCTTATTTTCACTATTTTAGAATAAAAAGATACATTTGATTTCAGTCTGTAAGAGCCGGTGTAATTTATGATATTTGTAAAGGTTAGCTTTATTTTTTTAAAATTCACTTTTCATTGTCTCAGTCGCGTTCAGGATCCATCCCCACCGCCCCCCACCTGACACTGCTGTTTTTACATAAAGACGCGCTATAGTTCTGCAGTGTATCACGATACATACGACCACGTGTTTTTTTCCCCCGGTATTGCCAGTCCCCACGTGTTGCTGTATGCTGTTTCTTTTGTACTCCAGGACATGCAGAGGAAAGCATAGTAAAGAGCAGTAACTTCAGCGCTATATGCAATCATCAGACACTCCCCATCTGATACTGCTGTTTTCACATAAAGACGCGCTAAAGCTCTGCAGTGTACTTGTGACTGCATTGTCGTACCAATGCTTGCGAACTGAAGTGTCTGCATGCACTTTTCGTGGCATTATACGTGTATTTTTTGAGCATGCCCATGTAGCTCAAACACAGGAACATATGTTGATGTAAAAGTATAACAAAACAAGTGCACTTTTATTCAAGACTATAATCGAAGAAAAAAGAAAGCAAGTTACAGTAGGTGGAATGCTAAGAACTGCTGATTTCCATTCTGTGCTATATAACTGTTAACATTTGAATCTGATGATTGCATATACCGCTGTCTTATTTAGTGTGCGCAAGAACATGCAGGTGGCCAGTTGCTGAGTGCTACAACGCACATTTTAAAAAAAGAAAGAGACAAATATATGTGACGTTTTGAAGAAATCATTTTATGACGCAAATAGTACCAATCAGAAAACATCGTCGAAGTAATGCAATATTATTTGAAAATGAACAGCGTCAGGTTGGGTGTGAAGTTATACTGGCGCTGTTTGAGTCAGATCAGAAGCTGAGCAAGCTCCTGTTCTGACTCTAAGTAAAAAAGCATGAATTAATCAACAGAAATAACCGCGATTGACATTTTAAAGTTAACGATTTACAGTGCATACCAATTTAGAAATTCAATGTCCGTTTGAGGAAAAAAAAAACCACTTTCTTCAAAGCTGGGAATCGAACTCGCGTCTCTGTGGCACAGTAAGGCAGTGGTGCTCCAAGTCAGCAAACCGTCCTTATAACTTATTTTTTCAAGATCCATAACACACAGACAGACAGAGCACTGCGTAATACAGAGACAGACAGGCAGAGATATACAAACAAACAGGGAAGGCACATGTACTGAAAGAAAAAAAAATCAACATGCGCGTTGTTTCTGCAGCACTGAATGAGCTCACCCGCTCTAACATCACCCCTCCCCCGATCTGACTCTCTAAGTAACAGCGCAAGTACAGACACAAATCAAGTGCATGTGTGTACTGTATAATATTAACAAAAAGAGCAGCTTACTACTGAAAACGGCAAATATAGGAGTGAGTGGGGATCGAACCAGGACTCTTGATTACACTTGGTTTGCGTCTGTACTTGCGCTGTTACTTAGAGAGCCAGATTGGGGGAGGGGTGATGTTAGAGCGGGTGAGCTTATTCAGTGCTGCAGAAACAACGCACATGTTGATTTTTTTTTCTTTCAGTACATGTGCCTTCCCTGTTTGTTTGTATATCTCTGCCTGTCTGTCTCTGTATTACGCAGTGCTCTGTCTGTCTGTGTGTTATGGATCTTGAAAAAAATAAGTTATAAGGACAGTTGTTCATGTTAATTGCAGTCTCAATTGTTAAAAAAATATTTTAAAAGGAGCATCCCACATGAAAATATAACGATCTCATTAACTGACAGTGCATACCAATTTACAAATTTTATGTCCGTTTGAGGTTAAAAAGAAAAAAAAGAAGTAACACTTTATCCCCAGCGGGGAATTGAACTCATGTTTGTGAGGCAGAGAAAAGCTACTCGGTCTGAGAGGCAAATCTTAGCGCGTTACGCCACGGAAGCTGTTATATGGTGTGTGAAGCTTTTGTGGAAGTGGTTATTTGATCTTAGGAACTCTGGCTTTACACATTCTATAGTTTATGCCTACATTTTGTAACATTTATTACTAAAATATGAACAAGTTTATGTTTTAGCAATGTGTTTACACAGATTACTGTAGAAACAGAACATGCATGAAATGCATGTATTCCAAATAGCGATCTATTATTTCTATTCTAAAACTCCAGCAGTTCAGTCACTCCCAGGTAATCAAACAAGGCATGAGCTGGGAAAACTTAGTGAACGTTCTGCGACGGTGGGGGATGGAATAGCCGGCTGCTCGCTGCTCCTCTTAATCGGCACATTTAGAAGACAAAAGAGAGGTGAGAACGGTTTTATGGTGGGCCGGATCTACAAGTTTTTTCGTAGACTCTGGTAATTCTAGTGTTAAGTAAAGAAGAAGAAGTAAAGAACTTTTAAGTACAAAATAACCAAAGTTTCTCAAGAAAATCTAAGTTTAGAGAAGATACATTTTTCCTTTTTTTTTTTTTTTACCTTTTAATCTACGTGTGTAACTATTTTTTCTTTTATTCTTGTGTGGATTATTTGCTTTTAACTTTCACTAAATATTTTTAAAACAAACTTTTGGACTGAGAGATTTCTTTTGACACGCGTTTTACCTGTGCTTCATCTCGCCTTACGCTCCGGCGGCTACAGTGTCAGTTATCAAGCCATTACTTAAAAAAGTCAGACTTAGACCCACATACATTTAATAATTATAGACCCATTCTATCCATCCATCCATCCATTGTCTCCCGCTTATCCGTGGTCGGGTCGCGGGGGCAGCAGCTTGAGCAGAGATGCCCAGACTTCCCTCTCCCCGGCCACTTCTTCTAGCTCTTCCGGGAGAATCCCAAGGCGTTCCCAGGCCAGTCGAGAGACATAGTCCCTCCAGCGTGTCCTGGGTCTTCCCCGGGGCCTCCTCCCGATTAGACGTGCCCGGAACACCTCACCAGGGAGGCGTCCAGGAGGCATCCTGATCAGATGCCCGAGCCACCTCATCTGACTCCTCTCGATGCAGAGGAGCAGCGGCTCATTCTAAATTTACCTTTTCTCTCTAAAATAATTGAAAAACTAGTTGCCAATCAGTTTCAGTCTCACCTTACACATCACAATTTGCGAAATTCCAGCCTGGCTTCTGTACCGGTCATCGTACGGAAACAGCATGAACACGTGTTATAAATGACATTCTGATATCCTCTGATGAAGAAAATTCTACTGTAATTAAGTGCAGCATTTGATACCGTTGACAATTCTGCTTTACTACACAGTCTGGAAACTGAAATTGAACTCATGGGCACTGTCTTTGCCTAGTTTAGTTTTTATTCCAGTATGTACAAAAATGTACCAAAAGTACTCCACCAATGTGCACAGAAGTGAGATATGGCGTCTTGCAGTGCTCATGACCAGAACCTTTACTGTTTTCACTTTACATGCTTCCATAGGGAACTATCGCTGAAAAACAATGTTCATTTTCACTTGAAGGCTGTAGGATTTTTGATTAATTATCAGTAAGACAGCCACCCAGAAGAATGCGATAATATGGTATTTGAATAAATGTTAACTTAATTATCAGTTTTACATTTGACAATACCAGTTATTAATCAAATAAATAGGCAAGGCTCCTAATTTACTTACCTTACTTTTCTGTGTTGTAGGAGGCATGTCTATGGTGTTTAGACTGATATCAAGGTAATTGAAACACACTTGTTTTAAGAAACAGAATAATGCAATTTATAAATAAGAGGATTTCAGAACTATGATAACTGCATATACATGTTGACATAGAAGACATGACGCAGACAGACAAACATAAAATAAAGTCTGGCTATTTACTGGTATTTACAGTTCTACTTTACCTTGGTTCCTATAAACAGTTTTATGATACCAAGTCTTTACAGATAATGTCCAATGTTGTGTGGAGTTGTTTCTTTGTTTTCGCTCTGGGTTCAAGAGGAAGATTCTTCATGCATTGGAGTGTACTCTCTCATGATCCGTGTCAGTACTGTGTTGCTACTGCTTCCTCAGATTGCCTTTTGCTATCTTTTGCAACCTCACAGGGGAAAAGACATTACTCATTCTGGTTGACGAATTTAGATGCTGAAGTTCCCTTCTCAAAGTCATGGCTTTTCAGCCTCATCAGAGTGGACTCTGAATTTCAGACTGGATCTCAGCTTCAGATTCACAAAGAGAACAGAACTTCACTTTTCAGCTTCTCATGGAGAGGGAGGCTCATAACTTCTTAGGTTACAGACACCAAGTTTCAGAATGTCATTTTGCATTATTTCCCCAACCCTAAGAGAATGCTAAGAGACGGTGCCCCAAAAGAATCCTCAGAGATTTCAGTGAGTGTCCAGAGAATACCCCACAGAGCAAGAGCGGCTTCAGGTTGGTGGAGAGAGTTTTAACACTAGAATTACCAGAGCCAATGAAAAAACTCGTAATTCCGGCTCACCTTAAATCCCTTCGCACCTCTCCGTCAGCAACGTTTGTCTTCTAAATGTGTCGATAAGCCCAAACAGCCTGCCATACCATCCCCCCCACCGCCTCAGAACGGGCAAGAAGTTCTCCCAGTTTCTGCCTTGATTGATTATGTGGGAGTGAGCTACCCAGAATTGTAAGGGGAAATAATTTGATGTGTGTTTTGTGTCTACAACAATCTATGTAAACACATAGTTGAAACAGAATAGTTTTTCATGTTTTAGTAATAAATAACAAAATGTAGACATGAACTGTATAATGTGTGAAAGCTGATGGCCAAATATCAAATAAAACACATTCACAAAAGGTGCAAATACGATACGACAGCTTCCGTGGTCCTGTGGTTAGAACTGACGATTTATAATCTAGCGGTTGTGAGTTCGATACCACCTCCCGGGCAAATTTACCATTTAGAATAGTGACCTACTCTTTTTGTTAATATTATACAATAAAAACATACATTTGATTTGTGTCTGTAACAGCCAGTGTAAATTTATAGTACTTGTAAAAATTTGCGTTCCCCCCCCCCCCCCCCCCCTTTTACTCTCTCAGTCACGATCACGATACAACACCCACCTCCTAGCCCCAGATCTGATGCGGTTACTTTTTATCTGAAACTGGGAATAACTGTAGATGTGAGTGGTGTTTTGAGATAATGGAACTGAAAATGATGGATAAAACACTGGTGAATCTGCCTTCTTCGTATCTCACCATCACTTTAATTTTTTTTTATTCAGTTTTATTGAGTGTTCCTGCTCACGCTGAATTAATATGCACCTTATGGTTTATGATGTCAAAGCTGCGCTGACAAACAAGCAGAGACATAGGTATATATGATATTTGGAATAACTCATTTTATGACCTGTATAGTACATTTTGGAAAACATTGTGGCACTGATGCAACATTATTGATATTATTCATTCGCATAATATGTTGCACTTGTAATCACTTGTAATCAGTGACCACATTTTTTTCCCCCCGATCTTGAAAACGAACAGCATCAGATCGGGTGTGAATTTATACTGGTGCGGTTACTTAGAGTCTGATCAGAAGGGGGGTGGGCAAGGGAGAGCGTGAACGTGACTGAGAGTTTAAGACTGAAAAAAAGCTAACTTTTAGATATGCCATACATTTACAGCTGATCTGACAATGTTCATTTTCAAATAATATTGCATTAGTTTGACAATGTTTTCCGATTGGTACTACTATTCAGGTCATAAAATGATTTTTTCAAAATGTCACATATATTTGTCCGTTTCTTTTTCGCCTGGTGCTGTGTTGACATAGTGCACCAGAAGGCATGGGCTTATTCAGAGTGAGCAGAAAGCACGCAGGTGGCTGGTTGCTTGTGCTATAACACGCTTGACTTGGTGGCGATCAGCGCACATGTACTGTGCAAGGCATGCACGGGGGCCACTTAGAAAAGAAGAGTGTTCTTTGCTTACCTTGCAGAGGAGCTTCGTCATCGCTTCTTACAAGAAAAGGCGATGGATAAAGCAAAAGAGGATGCAACAACGACAAGCTTCTGTTCCAAGACTGCCGCTTCCCCAGTCCCTTCAGTGTAATAGTAACCACAGCACAGAGAGAAGTGTGTACATTGCAACAGGTACACAGGTCGTAAACGCAGAAAGGACGGCCCTTGGTTGTGTGTGAACTGTTAATATTTGAATATGATGATTGCCTATTGCGTGGAACTGACCTCTTTGTACTGTTCTTTCCTCTGCATGTCCTGGAGTACAAAAGAAACAACCCCATGTCTCTGCTTTTTTGTCAGCGCAGCTTTGACATCATAAACCATAAGGTGCATACTAATTCAGCGTGAGCAGGAACACTCAATAAAACTGAATACGGTGAGATACGAAGGCGGCAGATTCACCAGCGTTTGTGTGTCAGCTTTTATCCCTCCAGATCAGAGAATTTCCAGTTCCATTGTCTCAAAACACCACTCACATCTATAGTTATTCCCAGTTTCAGATAAAAAGTAACCGCGTTAGATGGCGCAGTGGGTAGCACTGCTGCCTCGCAGTAAGGAGACCTGGGGACCTGGGTTCGCTTCCCGGGTCCTCCCTGCGTGGAGTTTGCATGTTCTCCCCGTGTCTGCGTGGGTTTCCTCCGGGCACTCCGGTTTCCTCCCACAGTCCAAAGACATGCAGGTTAGGTGGATTGGCAATGCTAAATTGGCCCTAGTGTGTGCTTGGTGTGTGGGTGTGTTTGTGCGTGTCCTGCGGTGGGTTGGCACCCTGCCCAGGATTGGTTCCTTCCTTGTGCCCTGTGTTGGCTGGGATTGGCTCCAGCAGACCCTCGTGATCCTGTGTTCGGATTCAGCGGGTTGGAAAATGGATGGATGGATGGATCTGGGTCGGGGTGCTTGGGGAAGGGGGATTGGGTGTTGTAACGTGATCATGACTGACAGAGTAAAAGTGGAAAAAAAAAAAAAAAAACGAAAATTTTTACAAGTACTATAAATTTACACTGGCTGTTGCAGGCACAAATCAAATGTATGTTTTTATTGTATAATATTAACAAGAAGAATAGCTCACTGCTCTAGATGGTAAATTTGCCGGGGAGCTGGTTTTGAACTCACGACCGCCGGATTACAAGTCGGCAGTTCTAAGTGCAGCACCATGGAAGCTGTCGTGTTGTACTTAAACCTTTTGTCAAAGTGTTTATTTGATATTTGGCCATCATCCTTCACACATTATACAGTTCATGTCTACATTTTGTTATTTATTACTAAAACATGAAAAACGTTTGTTTTAACAATGTGTTTACATAGATTGTTGTAGACACAAAACACATCAAATTATTTCCCCTTACAATTCTGGGTAGCTCACTCCCAGATCAAGGCAGAAACTGGGAGAACTTCTTGCCCGTTCTGAGGTGGTGGGGGGATGGTATGGCAGGCTGCTTGCTGCTTGGGCTTATCGACACATTTAGATGACAAAAGATGCTGATGGAGAGATGCAAAGGGATTTAAGGTGGGCCAAAATTATGAGTTTTTTCGTTGGCTCTGGTAATTCTAGTGTTAAATGAGGGCTGAACCTTCTGCTGATTGGATTAAAGTCATTTCCAGTTACAAAACCAGTGTCTTTAATAGGTAGGTTGTGCTGTCCATCTTAGTTGTTCTTTCCTTGAAATATAGGTTTTTGTCCTTGCTTGAGTCCATTTCACGCCTTCTGGCTCACGAGATCTCAGAGCAGCCTCTAGAGAGATGTCAGGTCACCTCTGATTTACACCTTTTTTATCAGATGAAATCCAGGCAGATCCTGCTACAAAAGCTGGACTTTGATCTCTTAGTTTGGAGTGCAAGTGGGGGTTTTGTGCAGTTGGATACCTACATCCCTGTTTAATCTGGTTTCTTAACAGGCCTGGGGCATCATGTATAAACGGTGTGTATACCTGTTTCCATGATCATTTCAAGATGTATAAAAACTATAAACTTGGTATATAGCCACACACATTTTCACGGCAGCCTCACAACATGTGTACGCAAGTTTTTGCAAACAGGCAGCATACCGTATCAAAGCAGTGGTACTGTTTTTGTGTGGTGTCTCTTTCATTTTTAGATTCTCATCTATACACGAAAAATGATTGCATATCGTTTACAAATTTAATTCACTTGATTGTAATCATTCTGTAACAATATAATGGTGCACAGAATGGCCAAACTATTCCAACTACCATAGTTGCTTCAGTGTTGTTAGAAGACATCACAGATGGAAGAATTAGAAGACAGTGTGTATTTATAGATTTTGACAGCTGGTTTCCAAGAACTATCCTCGTGGAGCTGTGTGTTGAACTGGTGCCAACAAAGGCAGATTTTGAGGAATTGTGCCCTACCTGGTCCCTTGCAAATTCTGTCCACTCTCGGGTTTTTAGCCACAGAAGCTTTTCAATGTGAATCTGCTGACCGAGTATTTCACAATCACCACTAAGTCACTTCATGTCAGCTGTACGGGATGGTATTATCTTCTTATTATCAAGATATACACGATTTCCTTACATTGTGGTTGAACTGGCAAACATCAAAGCACAATTCACAGGAATGTCAGGTTTTCAAAATGTAATCAGAGCAGTCAACTGCATGCACATTGCTATTGCAACAGTGCTGGACAAGTTATATCACCCAGGGATGAATTACCAAAAGAACGAACTGGCACTACATCATCTACAGCAGGAGAGCCTATAAAAATGGAAACTTCGCACAGTTACAGGTGCTTTTTCCAACTAGTATGGCAACAGGCAAACAGCCCTTTTAAGGATAGTGAGTCACCACAAGAGCAGAGAATCTATCTGTTGTGGCACTCAGCGCTGACATTACACTATAAAGGCACCTTCAGGGAATGAATTTCCACTCTGTTAATGTGCTGCTCTATAGTCCACAGAACGTGTGTTGCATCGTGCAAGCATGTAGCGTGTTGCATAATGTGGCACACAATCATTGCTTGCCCGTACCTGAAGAGATGTGGTATGATGAAACTGACCCTGGCTGACCCACCAAATGATCTGCCAAATCAGACAGACAGTGTTAAAGCTTCATTTGAATGTAATCAGCAGAATGTAAAAACAGGAAGTGATGCATTTATATTTTTTAAGTGAGTCATTTAATTTGTAGCCAATATCATAGTACAGACTTTATATTCCTTAGTTCATTGGCCACATTTCTTACAGCATCCAATATTTCATATTGTCACTCCAGAACAGCATCTAGATAGATAGATAGATAGATAGATAGATAGATAGATAGATAGATAGATAGATAGATAGATAGTTTATTAATCCCAATGGGAAATTCAAATGTCAGCACACAGCCAGATAGCTACCCAGAGGTTTCTGAGGTAGAGGTGTGTGCAAAGCCAGTAGCCAAAAATGTGCTAGGCACACCAGCACATCACTGCCTGGAGTCATGTCCTCAACATAGCGGTCAGCTTTTGTAATATTGTCTGAAACAGAATAAATAGACGGTGGTATGCGACTTGCCTTTTCACGTCAACTTTGACAGTGGACCATTTTTTTGATAACTGACCATTATATTACTCCATTAATTTCCTTTTGTTGCTTATACCACTACTTAAGCCAACAAACAGTATGTTTTTCATTGCCTCCACTTCCTATTGGCTGAAATTCCTTCTTCCATGTGCTTTTGCAACGTTTAACAAAACACTGAACAAAAACAGAATCCAACACAAATGTAGTGCTAGTCTACAGATCACCAGGGCCATATATTCATTGTTCATGACTGAATTTGGCAACCTTTTATCTGCTTTGGCTATAAATTATGATCACGTAGTGTTGATGGGGGTTTTAATGTATGCATTGATGTGGAAACTGACACTTTTAGCAAAAGTTTTACTTATTTGTTAAATTCAGTAGGATTTTGTCAGGTTGTCAAAGGTCCAACTCATAATCATAACCAAACATTAGATTTAATTATAACTTACAAAGTTGAATTTCAAAATTTAACTATTACTCCATTAAATGAAGTTATTTCTGATGACTTAATTACGTTTGATTTGGTTCTGTCCTTACCAATACACTCACAGATTAAAAACAAAGACAGTGCGACTTCTAGATTGTAATTCTGCTTCAAAATTTACACATACTTTGAGTAAGTCAAGTGTAATTTTGGAAAACCATTTAGATCAGTTAACATCAAATGTAAACGTGGAAAACAATTCAGATCAACTAACAACACATTATAACATGACCTTAAGAGATGCTCTGGACACAGTGGCTCCCTTAAAAACAAAAGTGATCAAAGCACATAGAAACTCTCCCTGGTTTAATGAAAATACTCAAGCACTTAAATTAGAGTGTTGAAAACTGCAGTGCAGATGGAGAACAACAAAGCTGCAAGTCTTTCAAATTGCAAGGACATAGAGTGTTAAAAAATATAAAAAGCTCTCTTTAAAGCCTGATCAGACTACCCCTATATAATGTATTTTAGAAATGACAATCATTCTTATTAAATTCAATTTCTGAAACAACAGATAGCAATAAAAAAAAAAAATTCCTCGGGTACTGTTTAGAACAGTGGCTAATTTAATAAATAGGAATTCAGATCTACAGTGCAAAATACCAACAGACATTAGCGGTACAGACTTTATGAACTTCTTTAATGAGAAAATTAAAAATATAAGATCCCAGATCTCAAAACCACAGTGCAAAAACCGCAGGCTAGCTTGGCAGACCATGTCTCACATTGCATTCAACACTTTACAAATTTTAATCATGTAACAGAGCGGGAAGTCTTGACTTTAATTTCTAAAATGAAACCTACTACTTGTTCCCTAGATCAAGTGCCAACAAAGCTACTAAAAAGCGAAATTGGTGTTCTTGCAGCACCAATGCTTAACATTCTTAATAGTTCATTACTGTATGGCACAATACTTGATGCACTAAAAGTGTCAGTTATCAAACCATTACTTAAAAAGTCAGACCTAGACCCACACATACTTAATAACTATAGACCCATTTCCAATTTACCCTCTCTCTGTAAAACACTTGAAAAAGTAGACACCAATCAGCTTTAGTCACAGCTTACACATCACAATTTATTTGAGAAATTCCCATCTGGCTTCTGCACTGGTCATAGTACAGAAACGGCACTAATGTGAGTTGTAAACGACAATGTGATATCCTCTGATGAAGGAAACTCTACTGTAATGACATTGTTAGACTTAACACTAGAATTACCAGAGTCTACAAAAAAACTCGTAGATCCGGCCCACCTTAAAACCGTTCTCACCTCTCTTTTGTTTTCTAAATGTGCCAATTAAGACGAGCAGCCGGCTATTCCATCCCCCACCGTCGCAGAACGTTCACTAAGTTTTCCCAGCTCATGCCTTGTTTGATTATCTGGGAGTGACTGAACTGCTGGAGTTTTAGAATGGAAATAATAGATCGTTATTTGGAACACATGCATTTCATGCGTGTTCCGTTTCTACAGTAATCTGTGTAAACACATTGCTAAAACAGAAACTTTTTCATATTTTAGTACTAAATGTTACAAAACGTAGGCATAAACTATGGAATCTGTGAAGCCTGAAGTCCAAACATCAAATAAACACTTTCACAAAAGGTTCAAGGATGCTACGACACCTTCCGTGGCTTAACGCTACGGTTTGCTGACTTGGAGCACAGCTGCCCTACTGTGCTAGAGAGACCCGAGTTCGATTCCCAGCTTTGGAGAAAATGTCTTTTTTTATCCTCAAACGGACATTAAATTTATAAATTGGTATGCACTGTAAATCGTTAAGTTTAAAATGTCAATCGCGGTTATTTCTGTTGATTAATTCATGCTTTTTTACTTAGAGTCAGAACAGGAGCTTGCTCAGCTTCTGATCTGACTCAAACAGCGCCAGTATAACTTCACACCCGATCTGATGCTGTTCGTTTTCAAATAATATTGCATTACTTCGACGATGTTTTCTGATTGGTACTATTCGTGTCATAAAATGATTTCTTCAAAACGTCACATATATTTGTCTCTTTCTTTTTTTAAAATGTGCGTTGTAGCACGCAGCAACTGGCCACCTGCATGTTCTTGCGCACACTGAATAAGACAGCGCTATATGCAATCATCAGATTCAAATGTTAACAGTTATATAGCACGGAATGGAAATCAGCAGTTCTTAGCATTCCACCACGCAAGCTGTCATATCAACCGCCTACTGTAACTTGCTTTCTTTTTGCTTCGGTTATAGTCTTGAATAAAAGTGCACTTGTTTTGTTATACTTTTACATCAACATATGTTCCTGTGTTTGAGCGACATGGGCATGCTCAAAAAATACACATGTAATGCCACGAAAAGTGCATGCAGACACTTCAGTTCGCAAGCATTGGTACAACAATGCAGTCACAAGTACACTGCAGAACTATAGCGCGTCTTTATGTGAAAACAGCAGTGTCAGATGGGGAGTGTCTGATGATTGCATATAGCTCTGAAGTCAATGCTCTTTACTATGCTTTCCTCTGCATGTCCTGGAGCACAAAAGAAACAGCATACAGCAACACGTGGGGACTGGCAATATTGGGGGAAAAAAACACGTGGTCGTATGTATCGTGATACACTGCAGAACTATAGCGCGTCTTTATGTAAAACAGCAGTGTTAGATGGGGGGAGAGGGGGTGGTAGGGAAGGATCCTGAACGCGACTGAGACAATGAAAAGTGAATTTAAAAAAAAAATAAACAAAGCTAACCTTTACAAATATCATATATTACACCGGCTGTTACAGACTGAATTCAAATGTATCTTTTTATTCTAAAATAGTGAAAATAAGAAAACTTCACAAAAGGGAGTCATGCAGGATGAAACTCATGACCTTCTGATTCCCAGTCAGCGACTGATACTGTTGCGCCACGGAAGCAGCGATAGCTAACGTGTGTCAATGTCACACACTAAGGCAGCTTTTTTTGGCGTCACACACTAAGGCGGCTTTTTTTGGCGGTGGCTTTTTTTTGTACCTTTTGTGAAAGTGTTTCTTTGATATTTGGACTTCAGGCTTCATACATTGTATAGTTTATGCCTACATTTTGTCATTTGCTACTAGAATATAAAAAACGTTTCTGTTTTAACAATGTGTTTACACAGATTACTGTAGAAATGCAGCACATATGAAATGCGTGTGTTCCAAATAACAATCTATTATTTCCACTCTAAAACTCCACTTCACTCCCAGATAATCATATCAAGGCATGAGCTGGGAGACGCAAGTCGGTGGGGGGATGGAATAGCTGGCTGCTTGTCTTTATCAGTACATTTAGATGACAAAAGACGCTGGCGGAGAGCTGAGAACGGTTTTAAGAAGCGATTTAAGGTGGGCCGGAACTACGAGTTTTTCGTAGGCTCTGGTAATTCTAGTGTTAAGCGCAGTGTTTGACACCATTTACCATTTTATTTTACTGCACAGGCCAGAAAATGATGTTGGGCTTACAGGCACTGTCTTTGCCTGGTTTAGCTCTTTTTATCAAATTGATTTGTACAGAAATGTGCTGAAAGTACTCCATTACTATACACAGAAGTGAGATATGGTGTCCCGCAAGGCTCAGTACTGGGACCTTTACTGTTTTCACTGTAATGCTTCCACTGGGATCTATCATTAGAAAACAATGTTAATTTAAACTCGTACGCAGATGACACCCACTTGTACCTTTCTTTCAGACAAAATGAAGTTTCTCCAATTAATTGTGTTAGTGAATTAAAGAAGTTGATGAATGAGAACTAAGAGGGAATGATGCTGATTGCAACAATACTTTGTCATCATTTAATTCGGAATCACCATTAACTTTACTGCAATCTAGGAGTTATCTTTGACTTTAGCATGTCATTTAAAGTGCACATTACAAAGTTGTTTAAATCATGTTTCTTCTATCTTAAAAATGTTGGGGAAATAAAAGGTGTTTTTTTAAATAAGCAGGATTCTGACAAATTAATGCATGGATTTATTTCTACTAGGACTGACTACTGCAATTCGGTTTTCACTCGATGTTCAAACTGTTTTTATACAGCTTAAAGTTAATCCAAAATAAAATCCAGAATTATTACAAGAACAAGAAAATACAAACATATAACTCCAGTTCTTACATCTTTACACTGGCTCCCAGTTAAGCTTAGGGAAGATTTCAAAATGTTCCTTTTAACATTGTGGTACCCGGCTGGGGTTCATGTCCGGCCGGGATGCCCAGGAGGACCGGAGGAGGGCTTGTGCCTCCTCCAGAATACGAGGGGGGCATCCTCCCTGGTTGCTTTGGGGGCCACGGGTACAGAGCTTGGAAGCTCAACCCTGTAGGGGCCCGTGGTCACCGCCAGGGGGCGCCCCGGACCTCAGTACTTCCGCCACACCCAGAGGTGCTGGGGGGAAGAGTATTGGGGACACCCGGAGGACTTCCGGATACACCGACAGAGCGACTTCCGGATACACCGACAGAGCTTCCGCCACACAGGGGTGTGGCTACGGAAGCCCTTAGGATACACCTGGAGTCCTTCCAGGGTGTATAAAAGGGGCCACCTCCCTCCAGTCAGGGGCAAGAGTCGGGTGGAAGAGGACAAAGCTTGGTGAAAAGGAGTGGAGGCGGACCAGAGACTGTAAAGGCATTGTGAGTGTGGCCAAGGACTTAAGGGGTGATTGGTGCTGAGGCACTGGGATTGTGCACTTCTACTGTAAATATTATGTACAATAATGTGTGTGGTGAAACCAACATGTCTACCTGTCTGTGTCCGGGCTGTTCCCCACACATATAAAGCTTTAAATGGCCAAGGTCTGGCTTACTTATCTGAACTTATCATGATTTACAAACCAGAATGCACATTAAGATCTCAAGATGCCGGTCTGTTTATGATTCCAAAGATTGATTGATTAACAGTGGGGGGTCATGCTATTATTTACAGGGCCCCTAAACTGTGGAATGGTCTGCTTGCTACTATAAGACATGCCCCTTCAGTCTCAACTTTCAAATCCTGGCTGAAGATTCACTACTTTAGTCAAGATAAGCTAAACTGAAACTGCTGATTAACTGTACATACTGCATCACTATATTGCTAGTCATTATCACTAAAATGCAAGTAATATTATAGTTATAATTTGTTACTAACCCTCACCTATTCTTTTTTCTCTTCTCAGTACTCAAATGTGGCACTGCCCTACTGCCAAGTTGTTTTGCTTGCCTAAGGTAAAGTCATCCCTGATTGAGGATCACAAGAATCATCGGGTAGAGGGGTCCTTTCATCAGATTGGCTGGGCCAGCGCTGACTCAGCTGTGGAATGGCCGACGTCTCCATGACTCTGAACAAATTTAAATCGCATTATGTGATATTATCTACTGTTGAATTCTGCTCCGTACTTGTAATACTTCTATTGCACTATTATTATATTGTATTGAGGATTACTTGTGTTCTTTTAAGTGTATTGTATTGACATTCTTTTTTGACACCCACTGCATGCCCAACCTACCTGGAAAGGGGTCTCTCTGTGAACTGCCTTTCCCAAGATTTCTTCCATTTTTTCCCTACAAGGGATTTTTGAGGAGTTTTTTCTCATCTTCTTAGACAGTCAAGGCGGGGGGGCTGTCAAAAGGCAGGGCCTGTTAGAGACCATTGCGGCACTCCTTGTGTGATTTCGGGCTATACAAAAATAAATTGTATTGAACGGATGAGGTTACTTATACTCCATCCATCCATTTTCCAACCCGCTGAATCCGAACACAGGGTCACAGGGGTCTGCTGGAGTCAATCCCAGCCAACACAGGGCACAAGGCAGGAACCAATCCCAGGCAGGGTGCCAACCCACCGCAGGACACACACAAACACACCCACACACACTAGGGCCAATTTAGAATCGCCAATCCACCTAACCTGCATGTCTTTGGACTGAGGGAGGAAACCAGAGCGCCCGGAGGAAACCCACGCAGACACGAGGAGAACATGCAAACTCCACGCAGGGAGGACCCGGGAAGCGAACCCGGGTCTCCTAACTGCAAGGCAGCAGCGCTACCACTGCGCCATCGTGCCGCCCGGTTACTTATACTGATTTTCATATTCAAATATGAAAAATTCAGGCAGGAGTCAGGGTGGGGTTGTAGGCCCAATTCATGTTGATTGGGGTTTATAAAGGGAAGGTGTGTGGAACTTTGCATTTGTACAGTTTTATGCACCCAATTTTTTTTTGTGCGTATATACATTTCCAGTTGTCCATATGCCATGTTTTAGTGTGAATTCTATGCACAACGTTATACATGAAGTCCCTGGTGTGCCACTAAAGCCTAGCTGAATAAGCAATGCCCACTTTGTCCTACAAAGCAGATGACAGCCAGTTGTACCTTTCTTTTAGACCAAATGATGTTTTACCCATGTTGTCCTTAACACTAGAATCCCTGAAGCATTTGTTTTGCAAATGTGTCAATCAGCACAAGCAGCCTGCTACCCCATCCCCCACTGACTCAGCTGAAATTAGTTGCAAAGTTCTCCCAGCTCAAGTCTGTTTATCTGGGTGTGAGGTGCCTTGAATTGTATAGGGTAAATAATATATTGTTATTTGGAATACATATATTTCATGTGTGTTCTATGTCTACAATGATGTGGGCAAATGTAGGATGACAGGAAATGTGAAGCAAGAAATGTTGAACACATAACTAACACAGGAACTTTTTTTCATGTTCTAGTAATAATTGGCAAAATGCTGTTATGAAGTGTATAATGTGTGAAGACTGAAGTCCAAATATCAAATATAAAACGGCTATGTGTGGAAGTGTGTGTCTCTGTCTGTCCAGCCCGGAAGTGCGAGGCTACAGCATGAAGCTCAAAGAGCAGCAAGGCGGCTACCAAATTAACGAGTTGGAAGAATAAAGAAGCACATGGCTACAGCATGAAGCTGAAAGAAAGCGACTCCGTCACCAAAGTAAAACCGGCAAGGAAAGATAAACGAGAGAGAAACTCGCTTAGCTGCTGACAAACAAGGGGGGCAAGCACGTCCGCAAAACAAAACCGCCGACTCTGCATTTCAATTTTTTTTCTGACGATTTCAATAGTTTCTAGGAGCCAGGGCTTTTTAAAGCGTGGGCTTACATAGCTAGTATCAAATAAACACTTTCAAAAAAGGTATAACAAAACGAGCATGCTTTTATTCAAGAATATAACTGAAGAAATACAAACTATTCAATTTATATGATGCTGTCAATGAATAAAAACCAAAGCTCAAATATCAATTGACAGAAAATTGACTGTCTGCATGGCTGGTGTAGAGGTAAGAGCTGCTGCCACGTAAGAAAAAGGTTGCGGGTACTAGTGTTAATTAGATGCTTGAGTGAGTTAAAGGAGTGGATGGTTGAAAACTACTTGTCAATGAACAGTTTAAACAGAAAAGTAAATTATTGGAGGGAATGATACTAATGCAACAATATTTTGTTATTATTTAACGCAGAATCACCATTAGCTTTATTTAATGAGCACTAAACTTCTTTGACACTAGCATGTCATTTACTACACACATTACAAAATTATACAAAACACGTTTTTGCCATCTTAAAAATGTTGAAAAATTAAGGTGCGTTCTAAATTTGTAGGATACTGAGAAATTAATTAATAAATTTAATTTCTAGTAGGACTAGCTACTGCAATGCAGTGTTCGCTGGCTACTCAAATTGTTCTTTATACAGCTTGCTGTTAATTCTAAATGCTGCTACAAGAATTATTTCAAGAACAAGAAAGTACAAAATATCTCCAGTTCTTAAGTTCTTGCTCTGGCTCTCAGTTTAGTTTAGGGCAGATTTAAAAATCGTCCTTTTAATATATAAAGCCTTAAATGGCCAAGGTTCTGTTTCCTTATCTCAACATTAAGATCTCAGGATAGGAGCCTGCTTATGATTCCAAGGAGTAATAAAATAACAGTGAGATGTGGAGCTTTTAGTTACATGTCCCTGAAGGAATGGTCTTTCTACAACTATAGGTGGTGCCCCTTCGGTCTCAGCTTTTAAATCCAGGGTGATGATTCAGTACTTCAGTTTAGCATATCCTGAGTCGAGCTGCTGATTAGTTATACAAACTGTTAGTCATTAGTTTATAACTTTTGTTTTACTTGTATATGTTAAAACTGTTACTAACCGTCCCCTATTCTGCTTCTCTTCTCTGTATCCTTATATGGCACTTAATGCCACTACTCTACTGCCTCACATGGAAAAGTCCTCTCAGATAAACAAGCACTGGAATCACTGGGTAGGAAATGTCCATTCATCAAATTGACTAGCCCAGCATTCAATCAGCTGTAGAATGGCCAATGGCAAAGGTGGCTTGTTGGCCCAAGTTACCAGGACTCTGTGTCTGGCTTGTCTGACTCCTTGTCTACAATCTGGCAGTAGTTCTACAATTAACTGATGGACAGAGACCGCTGTTTTTATGTTAATTACTTTCTACTTTGCTTTTGATGTAATTGAACAAATCTGTTTTCTTTTAAGTGATAGTTCTGTATTTAGTGAATGATATAATCTCTTCTTGCAATTTATCCTGAGAGATGTCACAGCGCTCAGAAATTGCACTTGAGGAGTGTTGTGCAAAAACGAAGTAGTTTGTACAATTGTAATTCTGAAGTGGCAATGATAGACTGGACAGATAGACCCTGTGAAGATGATTACTTGTGTTCTGTTTTGTGTATTGTATTTACCCAATTATTTGACAGCCATTGCACACCCAACCTACCTGGAAGAGGGTCTCTCTTTAAATTGCCTTTCTCAAAATTTCTTCCATTTATTTTTTCCCTACATTTTGTTTTGGGAGTTTCGAGTTATTTCTTGTCTTTTTAGAGAGTCACGGCTTGGAAGCTGTCAAAAAACGGAGCCTGTTAAAGTCCATTGAGGCATTCCTTTTGTTATTCACGGCTATACAAAAAAATCAATTGTTGTTGTTTGTTATTGCTGTTGTTTTAACAGCTGATACAGCTATTCTACAGATGCTACTGTGTACAAACCTACAGTATTTTCAAGTGCAAAATTGTTTTTTTTTTTTTTTTTTTTTTTTTTACAAAAAAAAAAGGTAAAAATTGCCTTTAAGCCATGTGTATAAGGTATAAAGGAAACAAATTTTGTTTTTAGACTTTACACCAAGACGTTTCATATTCAAAACTCAAAAATATTTAAAATCTGAAATACTTCTGGTTCCAGTCTGGTTAAATGGAAAAGAAAGAAAAGAGAAAGCGCACGTTTCTAATATGTTTAATTTCACAATGCTTGTGGGTATATAATATTTTTTGTTGTTCCATTGTCTGTGCAGAATGTTAGACTGAATAATACTGTTAAGTTCGTAGACGTCTTTGTTTTTGGTCGCAAGAATAGCTTGTTCACTCAGCCAATTGTGATTCTTATAATTGGTTTGAATATTGGGAAATACTTTTTGAACCAATTCTTCTTTTGACGTCACTAAATTGCAGAAGTTATGAGGCAATGAAATTCATCCTGAGGTCAGATCAACCGGCCCCTTTCCGTTCCCAATTTACAGATTTCTCCAACCCCGTTATTGACAGTTTGTATTATTTGATCGTAAATGCCTTTTTGCTGAAGCGTTAGCTTAGGAATATTTGATTGCACATACGACAAAAGATCACCCGTGTTGTAATTTTGTTCACAACGCAATTCTACATCGAATGAAGCAGCAGCAGATCGATTCGGTGATGGCATTCCTAATTGATTGAGAACTTTGTTTGAGATTTCTAAGCACAAATCTTCAATCATTATCAACGCTTAGTTGTAGATTTCTGCTGTGAAATCCATGTTTATAGTGGGGCAAAAAAGTATTTAGTCAGCCACCAATTGTGCAAGTTCTCCCACTTAAGAAGATGAGAGAGGCCTGTAATTTTCATCACAGGTATACCTCAACTATGAGAGACAAAATGAGAAAAAAAAAAAAAACAGAAAATCACATTGTCTGATTTTTGAAGAATTTATTTGCAAATTATGGTGGAAAAAAAGTATTTGGTCACCTACAAACAAGCAAGATTTCTGGCTCTCACAGACCTGTAACTTCTTCTGTAAGAGGCTCCTCTGTCCTCCACTCGTTACCTGTATTAATGGCACCTGTTTGAACTCGTTATCAATATAAAAGACACCTGTCCACAACCTCAAACAGTCACACTCCAAACTCCACTATGGCCAAGACCAAAGAGCTGTCAAAGGACACCAGAAACAAAACTGTAGACCTGCACCAGGCTGGGAAGACTGAATCTGCAATAGGTAAGCAGCTTGGTGTGAAGAAATCAACTGTGGGAGCAATTATTAGAAAATGGAAGACATACAAGACCACTGAAAATCTCCCTCGATCTGGAGCTCCACGTAAGATCACACCCCGTGGGGTCAAAATGATCACAAGAACGGTGAGCAAAAATCCCAGAACCACACGGGGGGACCTAGTGAATGACCTGCAGAGAGCTGGGACCAAAGTAACAAAGGCTACCATCAGTAACATACTACGCCGCCAGGGACTCAAATCCTGCAGTGCCAGACGTGTCCCCCTGCTTAAGCCAGTACATGTGCAGGCCCGTCTGAAGTTTGCTAGAGAGCATTTGGATGATCCAGAAGAGGATTGGGAGAAAATCATATGGTCAGATGAAACCAAAATAGAACTTTTTGGTAAAAACTCTACTCGTCGTGTTTGGAGGAGAAAGAATGCGGAGTTGCATCCAAAGAACACCATACCTACTGTAAAGCATGGGGGTGGAAACATCATGCTTTGGGGCTGTTTTTCTGCAAAGGGACCAGGACGACTGATCCGTGTAAAGGAAAGAATGAATGGGGGCCATGTATCATCAGATTTTGAGTGAAAACCTCCTTCCATCAACAAGGGCATTGAAGATGAAATGTGGCTGGGTCTTTCAGCATGACAATGATCCCAAACACACCGCCCGGGTAACGAAGGAGTGGATTCGTAAGAAGCATTTCAAGGTCCTGGAGTGGCCTAGCCAGTCTCCAGATCTCAACCCCATAGAAAATCTTTGGAGAGAGTTGAAAGTCTGTGTTGCCCAGCGACAGCCCCAAAACATCACTGCTCTAGAGGAGATCTGCATGGAGGAATGGGCCAAAATACCAGCAACAGTGTGTGAAAACCTTGTGAAGACTTACAGAAAACGTTTGACCTCTGTCATTGCCAACAAAGGGTATATAACAAAGTATTGAGATGAACTTTTGTTATTGACCAAATATTTTTTTCACACCATAATTTGCAAATAAATTCTTTAAAAATCAGACAATGTGATTTTCTGGATTTTTTTTCTCATTTTGTCTCTTATAGTTGAGGTATACCTATGATGAAAATTACAGGCCTCTCTCATCTTTTTAAGTGGGAGAACTTGCACAATTGGTGGCTGACTAAATACTTTTTTGCCCCACTGTATATTTGAATTTTAAATGAAATATCTTCAGCCATGTGCGATTTATATTTCTCCCATAACTGTGTTGGAGATGAAGGAGAGCAGGCGGTCAATATGGTTGCAAGCAATGCACGAATTTAATTTGGATGTGACGTGTTGCACGCGTCATTAATGTATACATCCCAGTGTCGGTCGTTCTCCAATAAATTCAGAGCTTGACATGTACTGCGGAAAGTGGCATGTGTAACGCCGTTGACAATTCTCAATTGCTGGAAAGACATTGGACCGGGCACATTAACCAACAGCATGCGAAGAAAGAAGCATTCATCTTGATTGGGATGCACGGTGTACAGTCTGCCTATCGTAGTTTCTTTGAATATGGCAGGTTGTCCGTCGACTCGCTCTCCTCGTTTGCGTCGTTCAAATGATTTTCTACTCGCATTCCATGTGTAAGCACTTCCGAATACAGCAGTGTTTTCGCAAATGTGTCATTTTGACATAACGTGAAGAAAGCAGTTAACGTTGTAGCCGGTGGATTCAGGGCTATTTGTTGCACATTTGCAGCTGTGAAATAAACGTGTTGTCCATTTTCTAGATGTACTGCTAAGTGAACAACAGCTGGACTTCGTTCATGTATGGGAAATGAAAGAGTTCGCCATACAGCTTCACTGCTGCTTATGTATCTTCCAGCCTAATACTGTGCGATTTCATCGATATGTATGACCGCATTCCTATCACTTCTTTCTGGTTGCACGCCAAAAACTGCCATGTCGCTGCCTTCATTCACGTACTTACAAATGTATTTGATCGATGTAATGGAGTTTCAGTATTCCACGTTTATGTGTGCTTAACAATGTAATCGGAAACAATGAAATGGAATCGTAAAATTGGAAATTTGGAAATGGATCGTAAATCGGAAACATTGAAATGGAATCATAAAATATTTAGTATAGCGTGTGTTGCTTTTACATCCAACAGATGGCGCTGTTTTTACCTGTCACAGGTGTGACATCTATATAATATAGGTATAAAAAAATGCACGTTTTTGAATGCAACGTTGTGTCAAAATTTCAAAGCAATCGGTGAAGAACTTTCGGAGATTTAAGGTTTTGAACAAACGAACATTTACATTTTTATTTATATAGATTAGCATGGGAATAGGAACAGAACACATATTTCAAATGTGAGAAAAGAAGGTTGATGCTCATAAGTCAGGGAATGTCTATTAAAAAAATGTGCTAATTATTTGAAAATGCCCTTGTCTGCAGTTATGGTAATAATTAACAAGTTATACAATGAACGAATGGCATAACAGTCCAATGCATTAATCTTACAATGTTAGTTTTCAAATAAAGACATGTTATAGCAAAACAAGTGTGCTTTTATATACAATCTTTTTTTGTTTTTTATTTAGTTTTAGAATAACAGAATAAAAGCACATGACTTAAATAAATGTTGTTATACCTTTTGTGAAAGTGTTTGATATCTGGACCTCACTTTTCACAAATTACACAATTCACATCAACATTTTGTTGTTATTACGATATGAAATTTTTTTTATTTATGTGTTCAACTCATCCTACATTTACACAGATGTACACATAGAACACACATAAAATGTATGCATTTCAAATAATAATATATTTTCCTATACAATTCCAGACACCTCACTCCCAGATAAACAGACTTCAGCTGTAAGAATTTTGTGTCTGACTTCAACTCTTTGCAAAACAAAGGCGCTATCGGTGCACAGTTAACGCAGTGATGAGGAGTAGGAGGTGCGAGTAAAATTAAGGTATCCCAACATTACAAATATTTTCGCAGGCTTTGGGGATTCTAGTGTGCGACAGCTGCTCTGATGAATATTCTTTTTGTTTGGCTTCTGACTATTAGAACATGACCTGTTCTTTAAAGATACTGGGCAGTTCAGTGTGTTCTTTATTTCCTGATAACTGATTGAACAGGGCTCTTTGATCTTAATATTTTCATGTGTTTTTATTTTTCATCACTATCAACAATTCTGTTCCTTACGATTTTGGGAAGCTCTTTAATCATTATAACACTTAAGTCTGCAATAAATAACAGGGTAATCTGGTGTATTTAACATCAGAAATAAAGATTAATTAAATTTAAATGGTAAAGTGGATTCCCATCAACAGACTGCTTAAGGTCTAATGTCAACAGGTTAAGGTTGTGCTCTTCAATGATAATAAATGGTAAGAAGATGAAATAGTTTTCAAGGGTGCACTTCTCAGCTTTGCATTTTTCTATTCTAGTATAAAGAAGTTATTATGAAAAAACTTTGTGCAAAAACAATTTAAATTGACTGAACTTTCAGTTCAATGCAATAAACTATGTTAGCAGTTAGAAAATATTGTTGCATGGGGTGTGCCAACACCTTCTAAACCAATTGCAGGTATGTCACAAGAAGTGATACTTCAGTATGAAGTCTATACCAAATTCTGAAAGCAATGCTACAAGATTTTTTTAAACAGCATCAGTAGTACTGAATAAAAAGGGGTAACATGTTCACGTGTGTCTGCAAGTAGAATAAGTACTTCAGAAGGCACAACAGTACATGAGAAGATGCGAGTTGAAACTACGTAGGAAAATGGCTCACACCGGTAAAGGTGATAATATAGTACTGCATCACACTTTGAAAGATAAAACAGCAGAAGTCATGCCTGGAAATGCTTTGTGTTGGAGGTACGGGAATTCTAGAACATGATTATGGGAATCATTATTATTATTTAAAAAAAAATTAAAATGCCAAAACAAATATACACACAAGCTTTCATTATTGACACTTCCACCCCACTGCAGAGTTAGCTCAGAAATTGATTTTAGTGCTTTTAGAAACAATGAAGTGACCTATCAGATGTGAGTTTTAATTGTTCAACTAGTGGTGTCATATAAGAGGAGACAAAATGATACAGAGATGAATCACTTTATAGTACCATGTCCTACACAGACCCTAAAAAGGGATAGAGCCTTCCTATTAATTTCCTGATTCAATTGAGCACTTCTACATATTTTCGTTTAAACATCTATCCATTTTCTAACTGTTTTATACAGTTCAGAGTCATATGGGGTCTGTGCAAACTGGCAGCAAGTGTATGCTGTGCTGACGTCATATTTATGAGTTGAACAGGAAGAAGGGTAGAGTGTGTTGTACTACTGCTGTGTGAGAATTAACTAAAATACAAATTTTGCTCCTAAAAGCTTTGTTTTTTGATTGCTGTTAAGGAGCCATGTGGGAATTTTTAAAGGATTTTCACTTAAGAAGGGATTTTTTGCTTTTCTATTCCACTCATACAGGACCAAACGTAGCCGAGTGTTTGGGGAAGCAAAGGAAAGTAAGTTGTTACTTATTTGTACTTGTAACTTATATTCAAAACTTGGCAAGGGGGGCAGAAGACGTAGAAAGTGTTAGCTGAAACCAGCAAGTCTAAGAAAAACAGCAGTGTTGTAGCTTTAAAAGGTTTAACGTATCACCAGTTGCAGCAGGGAGCAGAAGTACAGAGCACCAGCGTCTCACACACGCAGATAGCTTTTCATAAATACCACAAAAAAAAAAAAATAGCCAAAAACTAATCAAATCCATAGGTAAGTTCAACTGGAGTATAGTTGACAGCCAATGAGAAGTAGTAACCAACAATGTGAAGTCAATCGCCCAGCGAGTGGTGAAAGTGTAAAACTGACGGCCTCTTGATGATTCAGCTGAACGCAGAAAGCACTGAAGCTATTGTAGTAAGGGAAGAAGATAAACTCAGCGCTAAAAACTCAAGTTCCATCTGTTCTCTGCTCATTGAGGGCAAGTTTATATGTGGTATGACTTGCAGCATGTACAGTTCTGATTTTCTGTCCGACAATACAGACAGTTTCACCTACCAAAAGTGCTTAGTTAATTTAGAGTTGGTGGGAAAATATGCAAATAAGCGGGCAGCATTAAGAACTTGATAATGGCTGGATAGTAAAGCCTTAAATAATCTCGCCCCATCTTATATATCGGAATGTCTGACGTCTTATATTCCAAATCGCAACCTCAGATCCTCAACTGAGTGTCTCCTTAGAATTCCAAGAGCAAAACTTAAAAGAAGTGGTGAGGCGGCCTTCTGCTGTTATGCACCTAAAATCTGGAATAGCCTGCCAGTAGGAATTTGCCAGTCTAATACAGTGGAGCACTTTAAAAAAACTGCTTAAAACACATTACTTTAACATGGCCTTCTCATAACTTCACTGTAATTTAAATCCTGATACTCTGTATATCCAATTCATTATAATAACTATTCATGGTGGCTCTAAAATCTATACTAACCCCTACTCTCTCTTCTGTTTCCTTTTCCAGTGTCCTTTTGGTGGTGCTCAAAGCACCATGATGTTCCAACAATGATGGATGGATTAAAAGCCAGAAGTCTGTATGACCATCAGCATCAAGTGACTCCGTGAGAACCCTAACTACAAAGAGGACTATTTCATTTATGTTAGGTAGAATGCCCAGAGGGGACTGGGCGGTCTCGTGGCCTGGAACCCCTACAGATTTTATTTTTTTCTCCAGCTTTCTGGAGTTTTTTTTTGTTTTTTCTGTCCACCCTGGCCATCAGACCTTACTCCTTTTCTATGTTAACTAATGTCTTATTTCAATTTCTTATTTTGTCTTTTATTTTTCTTTTCTTCATTATGTAAAGCACTTTGTTGTTGTTGTTCTGAGTCAGCTTTAGTCTCTCCAGGTTCCACAGTAATCAGTGCGCATCTGAAATCAGCAGCACCAATTCAGCCACAGGGCGATTGGTTAGCGGTGAGACAGGGGTCTAAGAAGCCAAAATTTAGTCCCTTGGCAACCAGATTACCAATTCGGACCCAGAACAGATTCTCAGCACTCTGCAGCGTGCCTGTGGATGCAACAAAGTGCTCATAATTGCCGATTTAGAATTCCTAACTATGTTAAACCAGCAGTTAATGTTAAATGTTTCCCGGGGCAAAGATTTCTGACACAGAGGTCCAATTGGATTGTGTCACTGACGATGATGTAGCTACCTTATTGCTGCAAGTCAGCACTAATGATATTTAGGTATTAAAAGGGAACTTAATCTCTCTATATACCAAAGTTAAAAGAAAACGTTGGAATTTAATTGCATCTGGCCCCATACCAAGATTACATAGAGGGGATGTGACTGAAAACAGATTGAGTTCCCTTTACTGCTGGCTAGAAACCTGGTATGCAAATAAAAAGCATGGCCTTTGTGAAAAACGGTCGATTTTTGGGAAAGGCCATGGATTTTATAAAGAGAGATGGTGTTCATCCTAACTGGAGGGGATCTTTTGAATTATCCCAAAAAAATATGGCAGCAAAACTGCCTGGCTGACTCATTAGAGCACAATTCCTGGCTGTTGTTGATCTCACTTGTTACTATCCTGTAGCTGTTACCCATAATCCCATTTGTGGGGCACCCAATAAATTTAGTCATGATACAAACCTTAACTTACTTTATATAGCTTATTTTTTGCTTGTAATTAGACCAACAGATAAAATCAGATCATCCACCAGGGCACTTGTAACTGTAACTTAGTTCTAATTAAAACAAAAATACATATTAGCAGTTCAGAATAACTATGCAGTTTTAAATGCTGCTTATTAAACATTTGCTTTCTTAAGGAGTCACCAGATGAATACAAATTCCTTCATAAATCTAGAGAATCTGGTCAAGGAGGAGGCCTTGGAATAATTCACTGTGACAAAATGCAAATCCTGCAAATTCAGGCAACTACACATTCTTTGAGGCACTCATTTTAAATATTAAAACAGATTCCAGCACAATTGTAGTGTTATACGTCTACAGAAAACCACTGCCATATTCATTGTTCATGACTGAATTTGGCAACCTTTTATCTAATTTGACTATAAATTATGATCATACAGTGTTGATGTGGGATTTTAATATACACAATGATGTGAAAATTGACACTTTTAGCAAATATTTTACTTATTTGTTAAATTCAGTAGGATTTTGTCAGATTGTCAAAGATCCAGCTCATAATCATAATCACACAATTAGATATAATTATAACTTAACAGTTGAAATCCAAAATTTAAATATCATTCCATTAACACTTGAATCCTTGAAGTCTACGAAAAAAGTCATAATGCCGGACCACCTTAAATTACTTTGACACATTTGTAAAACAAAGATGCTGAAGAAGAGGTGCAATCAGCACAAGCAACATGCGGCCTGCTATCCCATTCCCCACCAACTCAGCTGAAGTCAGTGGCAAAGTTCTCCCAGCTCAAGTCTGTTTGTATGGATGTGAGGTGCCTTGAATTGCATAGGGTAAATACAGTATATTGTTATTTGGAATACATATATTTCATGTTCCATGTCTACAATGATGTGGATAAATGTAGGATGATAGAAAATGCGAGGAAAGAAATGTTGAACACATAACTTAAACAGAAACTTTTCTTATGTTACAATAATAATTGGCAAAATGCTGTTGAAGTATATAATGTGTGAAGACTTAAGTCCAAATATCAAATAAACACTTTCAAATAAGGCACATCAAAACAAGTGAGCTTTAATTCACGAATATAACCAAAGAAAATTATTCAATTTACACGTTGTTGTCATCGAGTAAAAACCGAAACTAAAATATATCAATTGAAACAAAGTCAACTGTCTGCTTGGCTAGTGTAGAGGTAACAGCTGCTGCCACGTAAGCAAAAGGTTGCAGGTTTGAGCCTGGGCTCTCCTCGTTTTCAGTAGTGAGCTGCTATTATCATTACTATAATAAAAACAAACATTTGATTTGAGTCTGCAACACCCAGTGTTAATTTTTGCTAATACTAATAAGCAATGAACTGCTCCATTAGTTAATACCATAGTAAAATGTATTTAGTGTTTCAAAAGACAGGGAACATACTTTATTGCTAAATTAGAATATGCAAACGATAAATTTTTGTTGCTAGTTTGGTTCTAAAAGTGAAACTAATGCTTATTTGTACAAACTCTAAAATGAGACAAACATAGATATATCATATATTTGAAAGGTACATTGAAAAATGTAATGCAGTCTAGCAATTACACTTCAGGTCCATTTAATTTGCTAATTCTGGATTAGTACACAGGCTAAACAATAAAAGTCTCATCACTCATATAAGATACTTTGAAAACATCACAACAAAGGGTGTTTTTCAGGTGAAATTACACACAGGAAATATCTATCTATCTATCTATCTATCTATCTATCTATCTATCTATCTATCTATCTATCTATCTATCTATCTATCGTCTGAACAAGTGTTAAAAAAGGAGGATCCACAGATTTAGAAAATTGAAGTTCCAGGATTTTGTGACATTTTACTATTGGATCAATTTGGCTCATCTGTTACTCTTTAGTTTGTTTGTAATGAGCTAATGACGCAAACAGAAATCATACAATAGCAAATGTTACAAACCTAACAGTGACTTCTCTGACAAGCCAGATTTTAAACGCATGTTGTTACAGAAACAGATCTGAGAGATTTGTTTAAACTGAAATATCCTGAATTACCTTGGAGGTTACAAATTCTATGGAACAGAAAAAATAATGTTTGAATTTTTATGTTTAGTAAGCTGTATACTGTAAGCTGCTACTGGAGAGAATATGCCAGAGAATAAACTTCTAATGTGCACTTGGTAAGTAAAATTATATGTTGATATCATCCTTCATAAACCCTACGCTGAAATCCCCTCAAGATAATATTTCCACCATTTGTTGTTACACTGGGGGATCCCCATGTCCGTCACACATTAAAATTCAAACCCTGTTTTATATTTTGATATTTATAAACACCAGTACTAGTTTACTTAAATAATAATTGGGTAACATCTTGAAGAATATACAAGTATTTTTAAGTTGCTGTTACTACTGTGGAAGTATGGCATCATTTGTATACAGTGTGGTGCCGAGGTTAAAGCTTTGGACTTCAAACCTTGAGGTTGTGTGTTCAAATTCCACTACTGACACTGTGCGACCACGAGCAGATCACTTCACCTGTCTGTACTCCAATGTGAAGAACAATTTCTAGTCACTCTAATATAACTATATTCAGATATGATTCATTTTACATCAGGAGGAGGGTTAAAGTAATTATAAATTGTAGAGGTCCTGGGTTAAGTCCTGTTTGAATCACTCTTTTAAGTAACTTTTTCAGGACTGTGTAATTACAGTGCATCCGGAAAGTATTCACAGCACATCACTTTTTCCACATTTTGTTATGTTACAGTCTTATTCCAAAATGGATTAATTTTTTTCCTCAGAATTCTACACACAACACTCCATAATGACAACGTGAAAAAACGTTTACTTGAGGTTTTTGCAAATTTATTAAAAATAAAAAAATTGAGAAAGCACATGTACATAAGTATTCACAGCCTTTGCCGTGAAGCTCGAAATTGAGCTCAGGTGTATCCTGTTTCCCCTGATCATCCTTGAGATGTTTCTGCAGCTTAATTGGAGTCCACCTGTGGTAAATTCAGTTGACCGGACATGATTTGGAAAGGCACACACCTGTCTATATAAGGTCCTACAGTTGACAGTTCACGTCAGAGCACAAACCAAGCATGAAGTCAAAGGAATTGTCTGTAGACCTCCAAGACAGGATTGTCTCGAGGCACATATATGGGGATGGTTACAGAAAAATTTCTGCTGCTTTGAAGGTCCCAGTGAGCACAGTGGCCTCCATCATCCATAAGTGGAAGAAGTTCGAAACCACCAGGACTCTTCCTAGAGCTGGCCGGCCATCTAAACTGAGCGATCGGGGGGAAAAAGGCCTTAGTCAGGGAGGTGACCAAGAACCTGATGGTCACTCTGTCAGAGCTCCAGAGGTCCTCTGCGGAGAGAGGAGAACCTTCCAGAAAGACAACCATCTCTGCAGCAATCCACCAATCAGGCCTGTATGATAGAGTGGCCAGACGGAAGCCACTCCTTAGCAAAAGGCACATGGCAGCCCGTCTGGAGTTTGCCAAAAGGCACCTGAAGGACTCTCAGACCATGAGAAAGAAAATTCTCTGGTCTGATGAGACAAAGATTGAACTCTTTGGTGTGAATGCCAGGCGCCACGTTTGGAGGAAACCTGGCACCATCCCTACAGTGAAGCATGGTGGTGGCAGCATCATGCTGTGGGGATGCTTTTCAGTGGCAGGAACTGGGAGACTAGTCAGGATAAAGGGAAAGATGACTGCAGCAATGTACAGAAACATCCTGGATGAAAACGTGCTCAAGAGCGCTCTTGACCTCAGACTGGGGCGACGATTTATCTTTCAGCAGGACGACGACCCTAAGCACACAGCCAAAATATCAAAGGAATGGCTTCAGGACAACTCTGTGAATGTCCTTGAGTAGCCCAGCCAGAGCCCAGACTTGAATCCAATTGAACATCTCTGGAGAGATCTTAAAATGGCTGTGCACCAACGCTTCCCATCCAACCTGATGGAGCTTGAGAGATGCTGCAAAGAGGAATGGGCGACACTGGCCAAGGATAGGTGTGCCAAGCTTGTGGCATCATATTCAAAAAGACTTGAGGCTGTAATTGCTGCCAAAGGTGCATCGGCAAAGTATTGAGCAAAGGCTGTGAATACTTATGTACATGGGATTTCTCAGTTTTTTTATTTTTAATAAATTTGCAAAAACCTCAAGTAAACTTTTTTTCATGGTGTCATTATGGGGTGTTGTGTGTAGAATTCTGAGGAAAAAAATGAATTTAATCCATTTTCGAATAAGGCTGTAACATAACAAAATGTGGAAAAAGTGATGAGCTGTGAATACTTTCCGGATGCACTGTACATCTCGGTAAAGACTATGTAAAGTTCTACCTTATATAAAAGGTCTGCAAAAAAAATAATTTCAGGTTAAACTAGTCCTGTGTGATTCCACACTTCATTAAAAATTATTTCACTTGAGTGATTCGTATGGGACTAAAATAACAGTTGAAGAACAAGCAGAAAGAAAGTTGCAAGAAAGGAAGAAACACATCAAATCTAATGAGTCCTCTTTGAGATCATTACCCACTGCTCTATGGTGACTTCAAGGTAAAGTGCTCTTGTGGTTTAACTTTCTAACCGCTTTTCAGCATGAAGATTTAATGTTACATGCTTTACAACTAATTGACTGTGTATGCAGTGTCCTGTGTATGTTACCTGTGTGCCTGCACTGTTACGGAGGGTGATCTATTCAGTACATTCGAATCGCTAGTACAAGTTTTCAAAGACGCTGCATTTACATCTAGCCTTGTGACTCAACCAAGAATTAAACTTCACTTAAAAACAATCAGATAAACACATACAGTCATGGCCGAAATTATCGGCACCCCTGGAATTTTCCCAGTAAATGCACCATTTCTCCCAGAAAATTATTTCAATTACAAATGTTTTTGTATATACATGTTTATTTCCTTTATGTGCATTGGAACAACACAAAAAAACAGAGAAAAAAAGCCAAATCTGACATCATGTCACACAGAACTCCAAAAATTGGCCGGACAAAATTATTGGCACCCTTTCAAAATTGTGGGTAAATCGTTTTATTTCAAGCATATGATGCTTGTTTGAACTCACCTGTGGCAAGAAACAGGTGCTGAAAATATAGCAATCACACCTGAAGCCAGTTAAAATGGAGACGTGTTGACTCAACCTTTCTGTTGAGTGTCTGAGTGTGCCACACTAAGCATGGAGAACAGAAAGAAGAGCAGAGAATTGTCTGAGGATTTGAGAACAAAAATTGTGGAAAAATATCAACAATCTCAAGGCTACAAGTCCATCTCCAGAGATCTTCATGTTCCTTTGTCCACTGTGCGCAACATAATCAAAAAGTTCACAACACATGGCACTGTAGCTAATCTCCCTGGACGAGGACGGAAGAGAAAAATTGATAAAAGCCTGCAACGAAGAACAGTCCGAATGGTGGATAAACAACCCCAGTCAACTTCAAAACATATTCAAGCTGTTCTGCAGACTCAGGGTGCAACAGTGTCAGCTCAAACTATCTGTCGACATCTATGTCCGCTATGGCAGGACAGCCAGGAGGACCCCACTGCTGACACAGAAACATAAAAAAGCCAGACTGGAGTTTGCCAAAATGTACTTGAGAAAGCCAAAATCCTTCTGGGCAAATATCTTGTGGACAGATGAGACCAAGGTACAGCTTTTTGGTAAAGCTCATCATTCTACTGTTTACAGAAAACGGAATGAGACCTACGAAGAAAAGAACACAGTACCTACATTCAAACATGGTGGAGGTTCTAAGATGTTTTGCTGCCTCTGGCACTGGATGCCTTGACTATGTGCAAGGCATCATGAAATCTGAAGACCACCAAAAGATATTGGGGCGCAATGTAGGGCCCAGTGTCAGAAAGCTGGGTCTGCATCAGAGGTCATGGGTGTTCCAGCAGGACAATGACCCCAAACATACCTCTAAAAGCACTCAGAAATGGTTGAAGACAAAGCGCTGGAGAGTTCTGAAGTGGCCAGCAATGAGTCCGGATCTAAATCCGATTGAACACTTATGGAGAGATCTCAAAATTGCTGTTGGGAGAAAGGGCCCTTCAAATCTGAGAAACCTTGAGCAGTTTGCAAAAGAAGAGTGGTCGGAAATTCCAGTTGAGAGGTGTAACAAGGCTGTTGATGGTTATAAGAAGCGCTTGATTTCAGTTATTTTTTCCAAAGGGCGTGCAACCAAATATTAAGTAGAGGGTGCCAATAAATTTTGTCCAGCCTGGTTTTTGAGTTTTGTGTGAAATTATGTCACATTTGGCTTTTTTTCTGTTTTTTTGTGTTGTTCCAATGCACATAAGGGAAATAAACATGTGTATACCAAAACATTTGTAACTGCAACAATTTTCTGGGAGAAATGGTGTATTTTCAAGGAAAATTCCAGGGGTGCCGATAATTTCGGCCATGACTGTATATTAAAATAAATGATCGAATTGGACAAGGTAGCAAACACTTTGAATAATGTTACAATAGGCTTGAAATTCAGTTCAGGATTGCAGGTATTCCACTTAAATGCAGTGATTCCCACAAATTTAGATTATTAACATGATAATTTCACACATATGTTTATTTGGTAAACAATCCCTCTTGCTAGCTGCAAAAATGTTCAATGTCTTTTTTAATTACTATTTTATAATTGTATCTTATTTGTTATTTAGGAATAACAAACTTTCTTAAACTGAAGGCTAGAAACAGGATGAAGTATATTCTTACATCTAAAATCAATACAAACATTTAAGAATTGACTTGGATTGTTTAGTGAATTCATATACAGTTTTATTTCTTTTTATTTGATGAACTGACTGCTGTTAATTTGTGTCTGTTTTATAAGTAAACTTATAAACCCTTGTAATTATTATTCTTATAAATGTCTATGGTGAACTGAATGCCTTTAAAACTGAAACTGAAAAGAAACACTCAAGAATACATTCAAGAAGATGAACAATGCTCAAGGATAACTTTGAAGAAAATTAACTATCATCAGCTGCCACCTCTCTAACTCTGAAAAGAAGGATAATCCAACTGAAAATTAAGGACTTTATACAATGCCTTTCCATCTGATACCACAACTCACCTTTGCACTTGGTTATGGACTTGTAGAAATGTCTTTTGGTTTTGGCAACAGCTCATGGCAATCTTAAAGCAAATATAAAGATGAACTAAAAAAGTCATAGTCATATTCAAATCCACTTACTTCAATTCCAAGGAGCAAGAGCCTATTTCTGGTACAGGGTAGTCTGTCAATTCCGCAATCTAAATTTAAAGAGTTAGGTGTAAGGCGAGGGAGCAGAACTGATAAGGTAGTCTACTCTGAAGTTTTACCTGTGCCACATGCCAGCTCAGGGTAAGACTGATGAGATTAGAATGCTTCACATGTGGCTAAAATCTTGGTGTAGGGTAGAAAGGTACAGGGAACTCCTTATGGAACAAATGGCACATGTTCCGCTGGGTTACATCTGAACCGGAGGGGCACCAACGTGTTAGGGAGGCTTATGAGTAGGTTAGTCAAGGATTGTTTAAACTAAGGTATGGAGATTGAGAGGGGGTAGGGGCTGGTGGGAGAGTTTAGATAAGGCCAGGTTTAGAACTGTTCATGAAGAAACAAAACAATAGTGTATAAATAAAAATGCATAAAAGTAAAAATAAAAATTCATAACAATGTAAATTCAAACCCAATGTTTAAATGCAAAAGTAAAGTGAGTAACACAAAAATAGCTTGCCTTAATGCTTCTTGTGTTATTTTATGTTGTGGGATATGCAGGACTGCAGTAACTACAGGGGAATAAAATTGATGAGCCACAGCATAAAGGTATGGGAAAGAGTAGTGGAAGCTAGGTTAAGAAGTAAGGTGATGATTAGTGAACAGCAGTATGGTTTCATGCCAAGAAAGAGCACCACAGATGCAGTGTTTGCTCTGAGGATGTTGATGGAGAAGTTTAGAGAAGGCCAGAAGGAGTTGCATTGCGTCTTTGTGGACCTAGAGAAAGCATATGACAGGGTACCTCGAGAGGAGTTGTGATATTGTACGAGGAAGTCGGGAGTGGCATAGAAGTACGTAAGAGTTGTACAGGATATGCACGAGGGAAGTGTTACAATGGTGAGGTCTGCGGTAGGAGCGACAGATGCATTCAAGTTGGAGGTGGGATTACATCAGGGATCGGCTCGGAGCCCTTTCTTATTTGCAATGGTGATAGACAGGTTGACAGACGAGATTAGACACGCGTCCCCGTGGACTATGATGTTTGCTGATGACATTGTGATCTGAACCGATAGTAGGGAGCAGGTTGAGGAGACCTTGGAGAGGTGGGGATATGCTCTAGAGATGAGAGGAATGAAGGTCAGTAGGAACAAGACAGGATACATGTGTGTAAAATGAGAGAGAGGTCAGCGGAATGGTGAGGATGCAGGGAGTAGAGTTGGCGAAGGTGGATGGGTTTAAATACTTAGGATCAATAGTACAGAGTAATGGGGTTTGTGGAAGGGAGGTGAAAAAGAGAGTGCAGGCAGGGTGGAATGGGTTGAGAAGAGTGTGAGGAGTAATTTGTGACAGACAGGTATCAGCAAGAGTGAAAGGGAAGGTCTACAGGTCGTTAGTGAGACCAGCTATGTTATATGGGTTAGAGACGGTGGCACTGACCAGAAAGCAGGAGACAGAGCTGGAGGTAGAAAGTTAACGATGCTAAGATTTGCACTGCACTGCACGAAGATGGATAGGATTAGAAACGAGTGCATTAGAGGGTCAGCTCAAGTTGGACGGTTGGGAGACAAAGTCAGAGAGGCGAGATTGCGTTGGTTTGGACATGTGCAGAGGAGAGATGCTGGGTATATTGGGAGAAGGATGCTAAGGATAGAGCTGTCGGGAAAGAGGAAAAGAGGAAGGCCTAAGTGAAGGTTTATGGATGTTGTGAGACAGGACATACAGGTGATGGGTGTAACAGAACAAGATGCAGAGGACAGAAAGATATGGAAGAAGATGATCCGCTGTGGCAACCCCTAACGAGAGCAGCCGAAAGAAGAAGAAGTAGTGTCTGTTTAACACAGTATGTTAAAGCACCAACGTGGGGTGAAGCCTGTCTAGAGTTAGTATATTGTAATAATCAGGATAGAATTGAGAGTGTAGAGGTGACTGAACTGCTAGAGTCAAGCAACCATAATTCTCACTGACCACTATAATTGGTACACCTTGTTAGTACCAGATTGGACCCCCTTTTGCCTTCAGAAATGCTGTAACATAACCGAAGAAAAAGAAATCGGGATAGGGTACGACTGCTTGGGTGGTGCAGTGGTAAGAACTACTGACTCATAATCAAGAGGTTGCCGGTTCGATTCCAGGCACTTCCCAGAATTACTGTTTTGAGTAGTGAGCTGCTCTTATTGTTACTATTATAGAATAAAAACATACATTTGAGTCTGCAACAGCCGGTGTAAATTTATGGTACTTGTAAAGGTTTGCATTTTTTTTTTTATTATTCAGTTTTTTTTCCCTCTCAGTCATGTTCACGCTCCCCCCAATCTGACAGTGCTGTTTTCAAATAAAGACATGCTGTAACAGGGATGAACTTAGATGAGGATTCTACATTGGAGAAAGAGAACAGAAGCCCTCCCCACAAGAAACGTCCAAACACACATAAGAACAATGCAGTTGCACTAGGCGTAAAGGCGAAAGATGGCACCGTGTGGATGCAGGAACAGGTTGTGCGTGATCCTACCAGTCAATCTGCCACGCGCATGTCCTTCAACGAAACAGCAGTGAGCTGAGTGTGCTTACAGAGCTCGCCAAGGTATCATGCAAAGTTCCGTTTGTGATTATGTTTTGTGATGGTCTTTATATGAAAAACATTTATAGGTTACTTATATAAAAGCCACATTGAATGCTTTTTACTTATTAGCTGTATTTATTTACTTCTCTTCCTACAGCATAAAGTCACAAATAGACTGCAGAGCTTCCTGTGTTTGGCCAACATGGGCATATTGACAAAGAACATCGGCAATGCTACTTCAGTACGCGAATGACTTTAGCTGCAGGTGGAAGCTCCTCTCACACTTTACGCAACTGTTGTTACGGTTCTGCCTTTGTCCAGAAAGCTTTATGACCTTAGTCTCGGAAAGTCTTTCTCCTGTGGGACGACTGGGATCTTTCCCTGAATAAGGAGTGACATTGAACATGCAGTTTGTCAGCATGCCTGTGTCGATCAAGCACAGGAAACTCTGCAGTCTACTTTGACTTTACGCTGTAGGAAGATAAGTGAATAAATCAAGGTAAATAGGTAATCAACAATCAATGTGGCTTTTATACAAGTAACATATAAATGTGCATCATATAATGACCATCACAAAACAATCACTAACAGAACTTTGCATGATACCTTGGCGAGCTCCGTAAGCCCCGCTGTTTCATTGAAGGACATACGTGTGGCAGATCGACTGGTAGGATTACGCCCAACCTGTTGCTGCATCCAAACGGTGCCATCCTTCGCCTTAGAGTTTGGTGGAGCCGTGTTGTTCTTATGCCTGACCGAACGTTTCTTGCGGGGAGGGCTTCTGTTCTCTTTCTCCGATGTAGAACCTTCATCCTCACCTGAGTAAAACAGCATGTCAGATCAAGGGGAGCGTGAACGTGACAGAGAAAAAAACTGAATAAAAAAAAAAATGCTAACCTTCACAAGTACAATACATTTACACTGGCTGTTACAGACTCGAATCAAATGCATGTTTTTATTCTATAATAGTAAAATTATGTGCAGCTCACTACTCAAAACGGTAAATCTGGGAAGTGCCCTTAATTGAACTGGCAACCTCTTGATTATGAGTCAGCAGTTCTTACCGCTACACCACCTAAGCAGTCGTATCAGCGTCATACCCTAACCGGATTTCTTTTTTTTTTTGGTTACATTCTTGAATAAAAGCGCACTTGTTTTGGTATATTTGTACCTTTTGTGGAAGTGTTTATTTGATATTTTTTGGACTTCAGTCTTGACACATTATACACTTCATGTTAAAATTTTGCCATTAGTACTATGATATTAAAAAAGTTTCTGTTTTAGGTATTCGTTCAATAATTTCTGTCATACCATATTTACCCAGATCATTGTAGACACAGAACACACATGAAATGCATTTGTTTCAAATAAAGATATATTATTTACCCTATACAACTCCAGACACCTCACACCCACATAAACAAGACTTGAGCTGGGAGAACTTTTTGCCCAAGTTGAGTTGTATTGGTGGGGAGATGGGATAGCAGGCTGATTGCTGCTTGTGCTGATCAACACATTTACAAAACAAAAGACACTAATGAAGAGGTGTGAAGGAATTTAAGGTGGCCCAGGATTATGAGTTTTTTTCTTAGGCTTCAGGGATTCTAGTGTTAAAAATGTAATTTCTCAAGACAAAAAATGCAACTCTAAGGATTTTAAATGGGCTGAAATAAAACAAATCACCAGGACCAGATATTTACTGTCATGTTCTTAAGGTTACTGAGTACATATATAAACACTTGACACATATTTTGAGGAAGTCACTGCACACTGGGGAAATTCTGAAGCACTATAAAATAGCAAATATTATTTCATTATATAAAAAGGGCCACCGGGCATGTCTAAGCAACTATAGTCCAGTAAGCTTAACATGCATCAAAGGTAAATTAATGGAAGGAATTATTAAGGATGAGATTGAGCAAAAAATGCAACAGTTTTACTCAACAGTCAGCATGGTTTCAAAAGGGGGAAGTCATGTTTTACCAGCATGCTGGAATTCAATGAGAAAGTAACAAAAGTATATGATCAAAGTGGAGCATATGATATTTATCTTAACTTTCACAGAAATTGAAAAAGGTGCCATATGAGAGTTTGGGTATCAAACTAAAAGAAATGGGAAATCAGCGTGTTTGTAGATGTATGCAAAATTGGCTCAGACACAGGAAGAAGAGGACTGTTGTGTGAGAAACCCCATTAGAATTGACTGACATTAAGAGTGGTGTTCCACAGGGTCGCCGCTATTTTGTTTTTATTTATATAAATACACCAGTAACAGCGTACTGCACGATAATGTGCAGTGAATACACTTGACTTGAACATTCCTAGTTTTCATTTAGCATTCGTTTGCTCAGAGGTTGATGTGCTTGCTGCTTCCAGAGCAGCTCTTCTTTTCTCCACCCTAGCGGCCCGCTGCTTCTCTTCTTTTGTTGGCATCTTTTCGCGTTAAAACTGATTAAGTTAGTATTTGTGTTGCAATTGCTTAGTACGTTTTTTTTAATTTTTCACTTAAGCTGGCACTTATGTGTTCCATCTGCCTCAAGAATGATTAAAGATATGAAGAGGTAGGGGAAGTGACCACGAAGGTGGTAGGGAATGAGAAAAATGCACGTACGCATGTGCCGCACGGCCGCCTTGCTGCATGCTGCAGAGAGTTAATTCTACAATAAAATAAAATAAAAATAAAAAAAAGAGTAATAAAAATCATCACCCCAAAAGCAGATAGTAGACATCACGTAGTATATGTGTACCAAATTTCAGGTCAATTGGTGAAACGGTTTGCGAGCTACAGGTGATTTAAAATCCTGGACAAACAAACTAACAGCCATTTTAGCATATTATATATAAAGATATACAGTCATATGAAAAAGTTTGGGACCCAAAGATTGTTCAGTCTCATGGTTTAGGGGAAGGCTACAGAAAGATATCTCAGAGGTTTAAACTGTCAGTTTCAACTGTAAGGAATGTAAATCAGGAAATGGAAGGCCACAGGCACAGGTGCCGTTAAACCCAGGTCTGGCAGGCCAAGAAAAATACAGAAGCGGCATATGCGCAGGATTGTGAGAATGGTTACAGACAACCCACAGATCACCTTCAAAGACCTGCAAGAACATCTTGCTGCAGATGGTGTATCTGTACATCGTTCTACAATTCAGCTGAATTTCCACAAAGAACATCTATATGGCAGAGTGATGAGAAAGAAGCCCTTTCTGCACTTACGCCACAAACAGTCGATTGTTATATGCAAATGCTCATTTAGACAAGCAACATGCAGCAGTTCGCGCTATAGCCTTACAATCCGATCGCAGTAAACACACACAATGAGTTTTAAGCACGGGGGGGAAAAAGGAACATTTGAACAAATCCGAACTTTATTTAAAAGCCAACCAAGTTCACGCGAATAGCATTACAACCCGATCGCTGTAAACACACTTTTTAAATGAGTTTTAAGCACAGGGGAAAAAAAAGAACATTTGAACAAATCTGAACTTTATTTAAAAGCCAACCAAGAAACTAACATTACAGGAGTTCAAGCTAACAGCATTACAACCCGATCACTGTAAACACACTTTTTAAATGAGTTTTAAGCACAGGGAAAAAATGAACATTTGAAAAAAGAGAAAAGTAACATTGCAACACTTCTCATAATTAAGCCTCAATAATTCTCACCACTCTTCACTTGCTTAGAAGCCATGGTTAACTGCAAAAGCACACGAAATACTGTAGAGCACAAAGAGTTCACAGGTAAAGCACGCACGTCTGACTGAGAACAATGAACAGGGAGAGGCTGAACACGTGCTTAAATACAGTAATCGGCGCGTACGAACTGGAAGGGAAATGACATAGAGCACAAAGACTTCACAGCGAAAGCACGTGCGCACGGAGAACAATGCAACACGTGCGGAAATCATTGGCACGCACAAACCGAAAGGGAAATTGGCTTGTTCGTATACCGAGAGTGTGGTCGTGAACCGAGGCAAAAGTTTGGCGAACTTTTTGGTCGTAAACCGAGTTGTACATGTACCGAGACGTTCGTGAACCGAGGTTCCACTGTACCTCCATCCAGAATCCAGAGACTCATCAAAGGCTATAAGAGGCGTCTGGAGGCTGTTATATTTGCAAAAGGAGGCTCAACTAAGTATTGATGTAATATCTCTGTTGGGGTGCCCAAATGTATGCACCTGTCTAATTTTGTTATAATGCATATTGCATATTTTCTGTTAATCCAATAAACTTAATGTCACTGCTGAAATGCTACTGTTTCCATAAGGCATGTCATATATTAAAAGGAAGTTGCTACTTTGAAAACTCAGCCAATGATAAACAAAAATCTAAAGAATTAAGAGGGGTTCCCAAACTTTTTCATAGGACTGTGAGTATATATATATATATATATATATATATATACACACACACACACATATAAACATATACACACACAGTAACTCACAAAAGTGAGTACACCCCTCACATTTTTGTAAATATTTTATTACACTTTGATAAAGTAAAGTAGTCAGTGTACACCTTGTATAGGAGTGTAAATTTGCTGTCCCCTCAAAATAACTCAACACACAGCCAATAATGTCTAAACCACTGGCAACAAAATTGAGTATAGCCCTAAGTGAAAAATTTACAAATTGTGCCCAATTAGCCATTTTCCCTCCCCAGTATCATGTGACTCATTAGTGTTACAAGGTCTCAGGTGTGAATGGGGAGCAGGTTTGTTAAATTTGGTGCTATCGCTCTCACACTCTCTCATACTGGTCACTGGAAGTTCAACATGGCACCTCATGGCAAAGAACTCTCTGAGGATCTGAAAAAAAGAATTGTTGCTCTACATAAAGATGGCAATCTTCTTATAGCCTAGGCCAACACCCTGAAACTGAGCTGTAGCATGGAGGCCAAGACCATACAGCGGTTTAACAGGACAGGTTCCACTCAAAACAGGCCTTGTCATGGTCGACCAAAGAAGTGGAGTGCACGTGCACAGCATCATATCCAGATGTTGTCTTTTGAAAATAGACATATGAGTGCTGCCAGCATTGCTGCAGAGGTTGAAGGGGTGGGGGTGGGGGGTGGGGTGGGCTGTCAGTGCTCAGACCATATGCCGCACACTGCATTAAATTGGTCTGCATGGCTGTCGTCCCAGAAGGAAGCTTCTTCTAAAGATGATGCACAAGAAAGCCGGCAAACAGTTTGCTGAAGACAAGCAGGCTAAGAACATGGATTACTGGAACCATGTCCTGTGGTCTGATGAGACCAAGATAAACTTATTTGGTTCATATGGTGTCAAGCGTGTGTGGCGGCAACCAGGCGAGGAGTACAATGACAAGTGTGTCTTGCCTACTGTCAAGCATGGTGGTGGGAGTGTCATGGTTTGGGGCTGCATGAGTGCTGTCATCAGTGGGGAGCTACAGATCATTAAGGGAACCATGAATGCCAACATGTACTGGGACATACTGAAGCAGAGCATGATCCTCTCCCTTCGGAAGCTGGACCGCAGGGCAGTATTCCAACATGATAACGACCCCAAACACACCTCCAAGACGAGCACTGCCTTGCTAAAGAAAATGAGGGTAAAGGAGCTGAACTGGTCAAGCATGTCTCCAGACCTAAAACCCTATTTAGTATCTGTTGGGCATCCTCAAACAGAAGGAGGAGGAGCGCAAGGTCTTTGACATTCACCAGCTCCGTGATGTCGTCATGGAGGAGTGAAAGAGGATTTCAGTGGCAACCTGTGAAGCTCTAGTGAACTCCATGCCCAAGAGAGTGTAGGCTGTGCTGGAAAATAATGGTGGCCACACAAAATATTGACACTTTGGATCTTTTTCACTTAAGGGTATACTCACTTTTGTTACCAGCGGTTTAGACATTAATGGCTGTGTGTCGAGTTATTTTGAGGGGACAGCAAATTTACACTTATACAAGCTGTACACTGACTACTTTACATTGTATCAAAGTGTCATATCTTCAGTGTTATAAAATATTTACAAAAATGTGAGGGGTGTACTCACTTTTGTGAGGTACTGTATTTTATATATATATATATATATATATATATATATATATATGTGATTTGGATAGAGATAAAAGTAGCAAAATGGTCAAGTTTGCAGATGATGCCAAGCTAGGGGGATTTACTGATAACTTAGAATATGCTGTATCAGTACTGAGGGACTTGAATAGCATATAAGCTTGGGCAGATATGTTGCAGATGAAATTTAATATAAATAAAAATGTTAGATATGAATACACAATGAGAGGTCTGAAAACTGAAAGTACACCTTATAAGGATTTATTAGTCGCAGTGGACTCCATACTGTCAACTGCCGGACAGTGTTCAGAAGCCATTAAGAAGGCTACCAGAATGTTTAGTTATATAGCACAACATGTAAAGACCAAAAAGGTTATGCTCAAGCTTTATAATGCACTGGTGAGGCTTTATCTGGAGTCCTGCATACTGCTTTGGTCTAGAGGCTACAAAAAGAGCATAGTAGTGCTAGAAAAAGCCCAGAGAAGAATGACTAGGCTGATTCCAAGACTACAGTGGATGAATTAAAGACTAAAAGAGATAAGCCTTTTCAATTTAAGCAAAAGATTAAGAGGAGACAGGATTGAATTCTTTAAAATTATTAAATGAATTAGTACAGTGGATCGAGGCTGTTACTTTAAAATACGTTCAACAAGAACACAGGAACAAAGAAAACTTGCTAAGGATAAATTTCACACAAACATTAGGAAGTTTTTCTTTACACAGAAAAATGGAATAAGTTACCAAGTAGAGTGCTAGACAGTAAGAGTTTACGGAGTTTCAAAACTAGACTTTGTTATTTTAGAAGAATTAAGCACACAGGAATGTCAAGCTTTGTTGTGCTGATTGGCCTGTTCTTGTCTAGATTGTTCTAATGTTTTAATTATTCATAAATAAGTTAAATCAGAGGAAGCATGAGAGACAGAAAGAAAAGAAACACAACACAGAATGTACCAGGGCCACCAGTCTGTTTCAATTCCTATCCACTGCCAGCCAGGATTACAAGAAAATAATGAAGGGCTACCCCACCAACACCTGACACAATAAAGCAACAAATCCCACCATAAACTCATCATCCTAAACAGCTCAACCCTATGGGCCTGTTCAACATAGGTACAAATATCAATATCAAGATAAAACCCACACGGGCACCTGATCAGGTGTGGTACCCTTCCCTCAGACTGCACAATAAAGTAATAACTGAGAAAACTAATTTTTTCACATGTGCTGCATGAATCAAAGAAATTATATACCCAGTTGTCAAATCACGTGTTTAACAGCAGAGCTACCCCACCCCAAGCATTAAAGAAACCTCATGTATATAATCCCTCTAATGAAAAAGGAAAAAAATGATTTGTCACAGAAAGACATAAAAAAATATTTGTACAAACTTAACATTGAAAAAGACAGCAAAACCCAAACTATAATAAAGAAATGCCAACAGCTGATACCTCTCCTTCATGCGTACACCTCAAGACAAAAGTGCTTTTGAAATGAGAGAGACATGGATATGGAAGTAGGTGATAAGGAGTTAAACCACCCAGTTCTTTAAAAAGAAACACCTAATGTATTATTGTGAAAAAAACTAACCTAAACATGAAATTCTATAGATTTAAAGCACAGTTATGAGTAACAAATCTAAAAAAGTAATACTAGGATGCAGATTTCCTGTAAGGATAAAACTCCTGCTGTCATAAAGCTGGTTACAGAGGGAAACGTCCAGTCTACAGAAGGTAACAGCAAATTTTTGCTGAAATAATTGCTTCATCTTTTACCAACACAATCAATGAACAGATTTTGTATCCATTACTGTTTAAATAAATACACCACCCTTCTCTACCTCTGTCAAGCCAATCTTCTGACATAATAAATCCCTGAATCACAATCGCTTATTCTGCACTAAACCATTAAACCACTTGAGTTAAGGGGCTTTTACTTTAATTAAAAGCAGTGATTTCTTTTAATTCAATTTATTTTAGAAAAGGCAAATTGCTGCTGAGCTTGTCTTCCTGTACTGCTTCCCTCAACAAAAAACTAAGTAATTTATTAAATATTTTGCAACTTTCATTCTTAAAAAGTATTACATTTTTTTGGATAAAAAATACTCCTAAGCTATACAATATGGCTGACATGGCTAAAGAATATTTTTTTAAACTGTGTTCATAGCAAGCCTTAGCTTGAATTAAAAGGGTTCATTACAAATAAATATTTCATAAATCAAAATACAAATTTAAACATAAGCAAAACATATAACAGTTAAAAGTCTTTGACCCCTCCACTGCTGAGGTTTAATTTAATTTTCATCATGAAATAGAGAAATGTTTTTGATTTAATAATTTTATACCAACAAGACCTACATATTGTTTATTGGGGTATTGAAACAATTAACAGACAATGATTTAGTCAATATGCAAAGTATATGAATCATGAAATTCATTAGCTCAGTTAGTGAGTCAAGTATAACCAAAGCTTTGCACACACTGCAGTTCAATTCTGATTTACTTTATTCATACTGTATGTGACACAGATACAGTCATTCTGGAGAAGCGTGAAGAACAAGGAAAGACTGGATTTTGACACTTTCACTTGTGGGACTAAATCAGGTACAGATGTGACATGAATGTGACCCGTGTTTAAATGCTTGAATCAGAATTGGCAGAAAATCTACAATAATTTCACTTTATCTGACCATCATCGTATCTCTGTTGAAAATCAAGTTTATTACATGACCAATGTATCATGCCAATAAAAACAAAGGTGGCTGACATAGTACAAATTTGAGTGACTGTCCCCAGTCAATACTGTGCAACTGGTACTTGTTTTCTAGCACAAATTATATACCTGAAGTGCATATTTTTTTCCTCAAAAAAGACTTGAACAGGCATTGTCATCAGTACCTGATACTGTAAAATCAGTTTTACACCAAACCATTACCTCTCTCTCTCACCTGCCACTCTATGATATTCTCATATCCAAAGGTTGCTGTATATAGACAAACTTGACAGTAATAACTGTACTCAAAGCAACAGCTATGATCACATTTTTTCTGTTTCTGTACCTTGCCATTATTTGCTGACAAATTCAGACATCCAAACAATTAAAATCAATGTAAGTAGCGTAACAGCAAGTATGTTGTTGGTATCCATGATGCTGAATTCTGTCAAATTTGTCTGAAGAAATTACTTTAATTTTATGTGTAATGTATGGCATATTCAGGATAGATATCGGCACACGCTCAAAATCAAATCAAATACTGTATTTTATGATGCCGGTGAAAACAGCCACAGAGTAACAATATTTAATTCAGTCTATTTTAAGACAAACACATTGTAAGTATTTACATTTTAAGGTAATAGTAATTTACCTACATATGGAAAACAACTGCCTTCGAGGATCTCTAGATCTCTCTTGATGCAGTTAATGTAAATACCCCAAAAACATGGTACCAGTGGACTAGATTCTCTTTCTCTCTTCCTTCATTAATAACTAAAGTTCATAAAGACTCCAAAAAATGTAAAATCCATATTACTAACCGAGAATGCTAAACCGGATGATGGACGCAGGCACATCCGGCAATGGGCCATAGCTGCAAAAAGACGTACTGCGCAGGCGCAAAAAGAGTCCGCGAGGGTCGGCTGAGGAGCCGAGAAAGGCGGATAGAAGAGGGCGAGAGAGGCGGATGAGGGGCCGCGAGAGGCGGACAAGACCACAGAAAAAAGGAGTGAGCACAGGAAAAATTGAGAAATGAGGCGCCAAGAGCACCGAAAAAAGGAAACGGCACATAAAAAAGTATTCAAACGCAAGCAAAGCACGAAACACATTGCACACGAAACTAGACCCAAAAAAAAAAAAAAAAAAAAAAAAAAAGAGGCTCGCGCACAACAGCAAGGCACCCCCCCCCTACAGGCACCGGACGGGACACACACCAAGAGGGGGATTCAACAAGCCCATGGAACACAAAAAAAAGAACACAAAACCACCCCACAGACCCTACAAGCAAGGGACAGGACACACACAAAGAGGGGGATTCAACAAGACACAGGAACACAAAAAGAAAGAAGACGCTCGCGCGACAACTATCCTCAACCCCCCCCACACACACATCCATAAGAAGTGACACCCAAAGCCACATATTCTAAAGTGAACATCAACACCTTCACACTAGACAGCATAGGTGTCAGCATTGGTGGATCTCCTTACAATAAAGCACTATTAACCGTTCAACTGCAGAAAAAGAAACATATTAACAGTGACTGCGATCCTTCTTATTACTTATCCATATTTCGCATGCTGAGAAAGAAACAAGTCATGAATACACGGTCACGGGTACAAAACGAAAAGGAAAGGATAACAGGAACAAACACACGAAAACGAAAGAAAGAACAAAATAGACGGCTATGCAGCATAGGTGGATCTCATTACAATAAGGCACTATTAACCGTTCAACCGCAGAAAAGGCTCCATATTAACAGTGAGTGCAATTCTCCTTATTACTTATCCATATTTCTAAAAGAAAAAATGTCTCGACTCCAAAAACGCAAAGCTCAACTAAAGCTTCTAACTAACGATGTACCTAAAAGTAAAAACTTTATGAACTGCATTAGATCCTACAATGGTTCATTTGCTTTTGCATATACCGGAGTAAGTATCAGGCCACCAAAAGGCAATGGCCCATACTACTTTCGCATATGTGCACAAATACTGCATCGCATTGGAACAGTGCACCCTGAAACAAATCAACAACGCAAATATGCACAAATCTACATCCTAGATCCACATGACGCAAACTATCAATCAAAGTGCTGCATCGCAACAGGCACGGATTCAAAACGAAACACCTCCCGTCTCAGACATACGTTAATGGCAGCGAAGGCTACAACGGGCTTCTCACACAGCACAGGCAAATCGATTACAGCTCCAAAACAACACGTCCCAAATACTACACATGCAACAACGCGCCTCTCAAACGGCACAAGAAAAACATACACCAGTAAAATTCATTCGGATTAATGAATGTCATTTGCAATCATTGTCATTCAGTTCACTTCCCTGAAGAAACAACTGGAAATACAAGTTATACATTTACACGTTGTTGTCAAAAGGGTCAAATTAGACTGCCTTCTTTACATTCATATACTGAATATCTACAGAGGCTTATAACTGACGATGTACCTGAAAGTGAAATCTTTATCAACTACATTAGATCCTACAAATCGGTATCCACCATGAACATTAACGGTGGCACTGCACGTGACATCCGTCTTGAAAAAATGTTGTTTATTGATGAATGTTCAATGGCATGAAGTCACTTACTCAACACCATTCATAAACTTCTACAAACGTTTATGAATAATAATATTCGATTTGAAGGAAAGGTACTTTTATGAGGAGGAGATTTTAGACAGTGATTAGCTATTCTTCCAGATGCCATGCACTCAGCTATTGTTCAGTGCACCTTAAAATACGCAGACAATTGGCATTGCTTTCAAAAGATACAGTTAGTAAAAAAGATACGATATCCAGAACCAGATCATAACAATTGCTTATTACAACTGAGAGATGGTACACTCACCAATACAGCTGGACTTCAGGCACATATTATTACAATTCCTCAAGCCTTTATCTGCGACAACTTAGTTACAGAGACATTTCGAACAGCAATCTCATTAGACCAAATGCCCCTTTTAACACAACGCACTATATTATGTCCAAAAAATATTAATATGGAAAACATTAATACCCAAGTCATTCCATTACTTCTTGGAGAGACACAACTCTTTCTAAGCTCTGACAAACTTGACTCTGATCACAACAATAACCATCTTAAATGACCTTACAAGTTCTGAGCTGGAATTACCTTTTACACTTAAACGGCGTGTACAAAGAAATTTTCAAATAAACCTTTACACTGTGCCACACACTTTATTGTTTGCTTTCTATTTGCATCATCTACACCGTCACACTATTCTATATCTCATTCATACATCACGCTCTTTGTCATTCCCAACACCAGGGGTTGGCGAGCGAAGCGAGCAGGGGGCGGAGCCCCCTAGTCAAAATAGAATTATAATAAACTAGGGGGCTTCGCTAGCCAACCCGTGTTTGGTATTCTGGATACAAACTTTTAAGATTTTTTTCTTTGAATTGTTGCTATTTCATTAGTTTCACTTTTATTTCAGAACTTCTGTAAAAACAATATTTGTAATCTTGCGAGTTCCAATATGCTGAATCTTTTTAATGAGGTCAGGATAGGTTTCTCTGTTTGGAATTTCAGCACAGACAAAACGATCTACATCATCAGCAGCTAATAAATTTTTTTTTTTTTTTTTTACAAAGTAAAAAAGTAAGTACAGTTCTGCATTGGACTCTTGTCTGTAAAGTTGTGCTATTTTCCTCTCACAGTTCCAAAAGTACATGGGGTTACCAAAGTGATACCCCAGCTTTTGTCTAGGTTTTTGTACAAGGGCTAGACAGAATGTTTTTGACTCCTGGAGTAAATGTAGCTTTTTAAATAAGCAGACAGATAAATATATATTCATGAACAAAGTAACCAATAAATGCATGTGTGGTAAACTCCGTTTTTGAAATTCTCAAGATTCTTTATTTGTCACATGCATAGTTATACAGGACAACACGCAGTGAAATGCATCCAGATCCGCTTATCGAAAACTGTGCAAAGTTAGAAGAATAGCAGTTAGATTAACAAAAAGTCATAGATTGAAAGGTAACAGTATAGTAGAACATAATAAATAAGTACAATTATGTGAATAAAGTAGAATTAACTGTTAAGGTGCAATAGTGTAGTAATTATTGTGCAAAACCAAAGTTAGACTGGTGCATAGTTAAATGAGGCAGTTTGTTTGTTTGTGCTATTGCGCTCTTTACTTTGTTTTTTTATATTTTCTAATTTTCCTACTTTCATTTCCTTTAACTTTCTCCACATGTGTACAGCGCCGTTTTTTTTTTTTTTGGAGCCTTTCTAATTTCACTGGTTTCATAGTCTCTAACCTGCTCTGCATGTGTTTAGCGTCAACATTTGTAAACGTCTTTATGAAGTTCTACTTTCTTTTACTCATTGTCTTTTAATTCTGAGCCGGATTGGACGTGCTTTTTTTTCAATTCCACTAGTTCCGGGCTGATAATTACTTTCCTTATTTTCTGAATTTGCACCTCGATTATTTTTTTGCTCTTTTTTCTGTCCAACGCATTTGAGTCTCTTTTCTCCACGTTGCTTTGTTCTTCGCTTAGATGTCGACATTTAATTTATAACGTACCTTATGACGCTTTATATGTGCTGAGAGCCCTGGATCTGTGTGTGCTCAAATCCTTCACAAGACTGAATGTTTTGCTGCCTATTGTCCTATTTGATAGATTGTAAGTAGGGCATGTCTTTGGTCTCGCGGGCAGATTGTAAGTAGGGCGTGTCTTTAAAATGTCTTTCGAGATTATCACGTATCGTAGACTTGCTTTTTGCTTTCCAGGACAGGAGATTTCTTTTTATAATAGATAGAAATGTTGAGCACTTGGTTGTTAGGAAATGGCAAGTGATACTTATCTGACCTAGTCCTAATGGCAATACCAACAAGCTATGGGTATTCTACATTATGTACATAATTATTTAGTAATGCAACAAGGCTGTCTGTGACTGTGATAGTACCGCCTACCAACAAATCTGAGATCCAGTATCGCAACCATTAAGGGTAACTTCAAAAAAGACAGCAGTGATACAAGTAAAAATGGGAACGATTTACGTCAATAAATAGTTCTATTGGCTCACAATGGGTTTTAACCCTTGATTAAAATGGTTGAGACCAATGGGGCATTTCTTATATTGGCTAATATATTGTTTGAGAGTTTGGGGGACTAATAACTAAAATGTACTGTATCTTGTAATCTACACTTTAAAGACATTTGTCTTTTAAGATGTATTACTAAAAGGGGGTTAAAACCATTTAATTTTTTTCAGGTAAAAAGTATGATTTTATAAATTGTTAAAAAAAATTTTAAAAAGAAGATACAAAGAATACCTTTTAAATTTTAGTTATCCATTCAGCCATATTTAGAAGATGATTTAACAGACAACAGTAATCAAAATTGCTTGATAAAAAATGAACAAATTACTTTTTTTTTCCTCCACAGTATTACGACACGATTAGCCTTGAACATTATGAAGAAAGACAGAGTGAGATAAAAGAACTTGTACCAGTTCTGGAACATGGAGTAATTCAATTCTAACAGCATACAGGAACAATTTGTTAAGTATTATATTAAGTTCATCATATAAAAACCACACCAGACAGCACTAAAATGTTCAACCCTATATAACAATTACATATTCAACAGTATTAGAAAGTGTGCATAGTTTTATTAGCATAGTGATTACAGCATGTACTGTAAAAATCCATCCATACATCCATTTTCTGACCCGCTGAATCCGAACACAGGGTCACGGGGGTCTGCTGGAGCCAATCCCAGCCAACACAGGGCACAAGGCAGGAAACAAGCCCGGGCAGGGTGCCAACCCACCGCAGGACAAACACAAACACACCCACACACCAAGCACACACTAGGGCCAATTTAGAATCACCAATCCACCTAACCTGCATGTCTTTGGACTGTGGGAGGAAACCGGAGCGCCCGGAGGAAACCCACGCAAACACGGGGAGAACATGCAAACTCCACGCAGGGTGGACCCGGGAAGCGAACCCGGGTCTCCTAACTGCGAGGCAGCAGCGCTACCACGGCGCCATCGTGCCGCCCACTGTAAAAATGGATATTAGAATTTAATTTGCAACACAAAATAAGGCAATTTCTATTCCAAAGCCTGGGTGTAAACCAGTATAAAAATAAAGGAGGAAGTCTGCAAGGCTATGATTATAAAAGACTTAAGAAAAAATGGTAAATCTGAAGTAAATCTACAGTGCTGTGGATAGGTATTTGCCCCTTTGTGATTTCCTGTGTTTTTATTATTTTTTTAACACTGGTTTCTGTTTTCCAAACAAATTTAGCATAGTACAAAGGACAACCTTAGTAAACTCAAAGCAGTTTTTAAATGATCATTTGATTTACTGAAGGAAAAAAGTTCACCAACATCATCTGTGTAAAAAACTTAATTGCTTAATACTGAGTTGTGCCACCTTTAGCAGAAACAACTGCAATCAAACAATTAGGGTATAACAGGAGGTCAGTCTGATGAAATTTTGTCCTCTTCTTCGGTTGTTTTATTTCGGCCACATTGGATTGGTCAAGTCAGAACTTTGATCAAGCCACTCCAAAACCTTACTTTTTTTAATCAGCCATTCAGTGATGGAAATGCTTTTGTGCTTTGGTTTGTTGTCAAGGCTGCATAACCCAACCACACTTGCGCTTCATTTTACAGCCAGATGGCAGACAGTGCTCCGTTAGTACCTCATGGTGAAAAGCTAAATTCATGCTTCTCTCAATTACAGTAAGTCACTCAGGTCCTGAAATATCAAAGCATCCCTCCATCATCACAATACCATCAACATTTTTGACTGTCAGCATGAGGTTCTTATTATGGAAAAATGTGTTGGATATATGCCAGATATAATAGGATCCATGTCTTCATTATTAACACTAGAATTACCAAAGCTTCCGAAAAAACTCGTAAATCCGGCTCACCTTAAATCCACTCGCACCTGTCCATTCAGCTTCCCCCACCACCGGAAAAACTGCAAAAGCCTCTCCCAACAGAAGCCTTGTTTATCAGGAAGTCAGGTGCCTAGGCTAAAACAATATATTTTTATTTGGAACACATGCATTTCACATGTGTTCCGTGTCTACAAAGATCTAAGTAAGTGTAGGATGACAGAAATGTTGAACACATACCTAAAAGACAAACTTTTTCCATGTTTTAGTACTAACGACAAAATGTACACATGAAGTGTATAATGCGTGAAGACTGAAGTCCAAATATCAAATGAGCACTTTCACAAAAGGTACAAGTATTACAGAATAAATGCGCTTTTATCCAAGACTATAACAGAAGAAAAAGAAATCAGGTTAGTGTGGCTTGTTATTGTGACTTCTTTGGTAGTACAGCGGTTAGAGCTGCGGACTCCTAGTCAGAAGGTCTCGGGGTTAGAGTCTTAACATGACCCAAAATAAATATTTTGCGTAGTGAGCTGTTCTTATTGTTACTATTATACAATAAAAAACAAACATTTGATTTGAGTCTGTAACAGCTGCTGTAAATGTTTGGTACTTGTAAAGGTTAGCATTTTTTTTTTCATTCAGTTTTATGCTCTCAGTCGCATTCACACTTGCCCTGATCTGACACTGCGGTTTTCAAATAAAGACGAGCTATAACAGAGGTGAACACAGATCGGAGAAAGAGAACAGAAGCCCTCCCCGCAAGCAATGTCCACTCACATACAAGAACGCAGGTCTTCCAGGCGTAAAGGCGAAAGATGGCACAGTTTGGATACAGGACAAAGTTTTTTGCAGTGTTTCTGGTGGTGGGGGGGGGGGTGGTATAGCAGGCTGCTTGGGATTATTGACACATTTACAAGCCAAAAAGACTCTGAATGGAGGGGTGTGAGCGGATTTAAGGGTTTTCTCGTAAGCTTTGGTAATTCTAGTGTTAATCCATAGAACATTATTCCAAACGCTTTGGGGTAATCAAGGTGTTTTTTGGGAAATGTTAGACAAGCCTTTATGCTTCTGTTCTTTAGCAGTAGTTTTAGCCGTGCCACTCTCCCATATACCATTTTTGTCCAGCGTCTTTCTAATGGTCAAATCATAAACACTGACATTAACTGTGATGAGAGAAGTCTGCATTTCCTTAGATGTTCATCTGGGTTCTTTTGTGACTTCTGATATGCACTCCTAAAATAATCTGCTTGATCAGCAACTCCTGGGAAGATTTACCAAGATTCTGAATTTGAAAATTGTGGATGTGACAGTGGCTTGCAGGAGGCCACTGGTTTTTATAGATTGATTTGTAACCCTTTTCCAACTGATAAATTCAGTAACTTTCTTTCCCTGGTTTTCTGGAATTTCTTTTGATTAAGAAATGGTGTGCTGCATATCAAGATCTTTTAGCTAACTTTACAATGCTGGAAAGGTTCTTATTAAGTGATATTTAGATTCAATATGGGTAGCAGCAATGAAGCTTGGGAGTGATTAGTGTAATTTAACCCGTTATCATTTAGCTTTGGTTTACTGTTTGATGGAGTAGGTAAGGGGGCAGTTACATTTTCACATGGGTGATATAAGTGTTGCTGAACCTTATTCCTTCAATACATCAAATTATCATTTAAAAACTATTGTATTTACTCAGGTTGTGTTTTTTATTATACTAAATCTGTTTGAAGATCGGAAACCAGTGTTACGAATAAGCAAAATCAGAGGAAATCACGAAGAGGAAAAACACTGTAAACATTCTTAGGAAAAAGTCCAATTTTTGGTCTTAAAAGTTACCAATCTGAAGGAATAATGATAATAATAATAATTCTTTGCATTTATATAGCGCTTTTCTCTCTACTCAAAGCGCTTAGCAATTGCAGGTTAAGGGCCTTGATCAAGGGCCCAACAGAGTAGAGTCCCTTTTTGGCATTTTACGGCATTCGAACCGGCAACCTTCCGATTGCCAGTGCAGATCCCTAGCCTCAGAGCCACCACTCCGCTACTAGTTAACACTAGAATTACCAGAGCCTATGAAAAAACTCGTATATCCGGCCCACCTTAAATCGCTTCTTAAAACCTTTCTCACCTCTCCGCCAGCGTCTTTTGTCATCTAAATGTACTGATAAAGACAAGCTGCCAGCAGCCGGCTATTCCATCCCCCCAACGACTTAGAACGTAAACAGGCTTTTCCCAGCTCTTGCCTTGATTGATTACCTGGGAGTGAAGTGGAGTTTTAGAGTAGAAATAATAAGATTGTTATTTGAAACACACGCATTTCATATGTGTTGCATTTCTACAGTAATCTGTGTAAACACATTGTTAAAACAGAAACGTGTTATATATTCTAGTAGCAATTGACAAAATGTAGGCATAAACTATATAATGTATGAAGCCTGAAGTCCAAATATCAAAGAAACACTTTCACAAAAGGTACAAAAAAAAAGCCACCGCCAAAAAAACCCGCCTTAGTGTGAGACATTCACATGATTTAACTATCACTGCTTCTGTGGCGCAACAGTATCAGTCGCTGACTGGGAATCAGAAGGTCATGAGTTCGATCCTGCACAACTCCCATTTGAGAAGTGTTCTTATTTTCACTATTTTAGAATAAAAAGATACATTTGATTTCAGTCTGTAACAGCTGGTGTAATTTATGATATTTGTAAAGGTTAGCTTTATTTTTTTAAAATTCACTTTTCATTGTCTCAGTCGCGTTCAGGATCCATCCCTACCGCCCCCCACCTGACACTGCTGTTTTTACATAAAGACGCGCTATAGTTCTGCAGTGTATCACGATACATACGACCGCGTGTTTTTTTCCCCCAGTATTGCCAGTCCCCACGTGTTGCCGTATGCTGTTTCTTTTGTACTCCAGGACATGCAGAGGAAAGCATAGTAAAGAGCAGTAACTTCAGCACTATATGCAATCATCAGACACTCCCCATCTGATACTACTGTTTTCACATAAAGACGCGCTAAAGCCCTGCAGTGTACTTGTGACTGCATTGTCGTACCAATGCTTGCGAACTGAAGTGTCTGCATGCACTTTTCGCGGCATTATACGTGTATTTTTTGAGCATGCCCATGTAGCTCAAAGACAGGAACATATGTTGATGTAAAAGTATAAAAAAACAAGTGCACTTTTATTCAAGACTATAACCGAAGAAAAAAGAAAGCAAGTTACAGCAGGCGGTTGATATGACAGCTTGCATGGTGGAATGCTAAGAACTGCTGATTTCCATTCTGTGCTATATAACTTAACGTTTGAATCTGATGATTGCATATAGCGCTGCCTTGTTTAGTGTGCGCAAGAACATGCAGGTGGCCAGTTGCTGAGTGCTACAACGCACATTTTAAAAAAAGAAAGAGGCAAATATATGTGACGTTTTGAAGAAATCATTTTATGACGCGAATAGTACCAATCAGAAAACATCGTCGAAGTAATGCAATATTATTTGAAAACGAACAGCGTCAGGTTGGGTGTGAAGTTATACTGGCGCTGTTTGAGTCAGATCAGAAGCTGAATAAGCTGAACAAGCTCATGTTCTGACTCTAAGTAAAAAAGCATGAATTAATCAACAGAAATAACCGCGATTGACATTTTAAAGTTAACGATTTACAGTGCATACCAATTTATAAATTCAATGTCCGTTTGAGGAAAAAAAAAACACTTTCTTCAAAGCTGGGAATTGAACTCGCATCTCTGTGGCACAGTAAGGCAGTGGTGCTCCAAGTCAGCAAACCGTCCTTATAACTTATTTTTTTTCAAGATCCATAACACACAGACAGACAGAGCACTGCGTAATACAGAGACAGACAGTCAGATATACAAACAAACAGGGAAGGCACATGTACTGAAAGAAAAAGCACTGAATAAGCTCACCCGCTCTAACATCCCCCCTCCCCCCGATCTGACTCTCTAAGTAACAGCGCAAGTACAGACACAAATCAAGTGCATGTGTGTACTGTGTAATATTAACAAAAGCTTACTACTGAAAACGGCAAATATAGGAGTGAGTGGGGATCAAACCAGTACTCTTGATCACACTTGGTGATATCGATCGCGGTTATTTCTGTTGATTAATTCATGCTTTTTTACTTAGAGTCAGAACATGAGCTTGTTCAGCTTATTCAGCTTTTGATCTGACTCAAACAGCGCCAGTATAACTTCACACCCAACCTGATGCTGTTCGTTTTCAAATAATATTGCATTACTTCGACGATGTTTTCTGATTGGTACTATTCGCGTCATAAAATGATTTCTTCAAAACGTCACATATATTTGCCTCTTTCTTTTTTTAAAATGTGCGTTGTAGCACTCAGCAACTGGCCACCTGCATGTTCTTGCGCACACTAAACAAGGCAGCGCTATATGCAATCATCAGATTCAAACGTTAAGTTATATAGCACAGAATGGAAATCAGCAGTTCTTAGCATTCCACCATGCAAGCTGTCATATCAACCGCCTGCTGTAACTTGCTTTCTTTTTTCTTCGGTTATAGTCTTGAATAAAAGTGCACTTGTTTTTTTATACTTTTACATCAACATATGTTCCTGTCTTTGAGCTACATGGGCATGCTCAAAAAATACACGTATAATGCCACGAAAAGTGCATGCAGACACTTCAGTTCGCAAGCATTGGTACGACAATGCAGTCACAAGTACACTGCAGGGCTTTAGCGCGTCTTTATGTGAAAACAGTAGTATCAGATGGGGAGTGTCTGATGATTGCATATAGCGCTGAAGTTACTGCTCTTTACTATGCTTTCCTCTGCATGTCCTGGAGTACAAAAGAAACAGCATACGGCAACACGTGGGGACTGGCAATACTGGGGGAAAAAAAACACGCGGTCGTATGTATCGTGATACACTGCAGAACTATAGCGCGTCTTTATGTAAAAACAGCAGTGTCAGGTGGGGGGCGGTAGGGATGGATCCTGAACGCGACTGAGACAATGAAAAGTGAATTTTAAAAAAATAAAGCTAACCTTTACAAATATCATAAATTACACCAGCTGTTACAGACTGAAATCAAATGTATCTTTTTATTCTAAAATAGTGAAAATAAGAACACTTCTCAAATGGGAGTTGTGCAGGATCGAACTCATGACCTTCTGATTCCCAGTCAGCGACTGATACTGTTGCGCCACAGAAGCAGTGATAGTTAAATCATGTGAATGTCTCACACTAAGGCGGGTTTTTTTGGCGGTGGCTTTTTTTTTGTACCTTTTGTGAAAGTGTTTCTTTGATATTTGGACTTCAGGCTTCATACATTATATAGTTTATGCCTACATTTTGTCAATTGCTACTAGAATATATAACACGTTTCTGTTTTAACAATGTGTTTACACAGATTACTGTAGAAATGCAACACATATGAAATGCGTGTGTTTCAAATAACAATCTTATTATTTCTACTCTAAAACTCCACTTCACTCCCAGGTAATCAATCAAGGCAAGAGCTGGGAAAAGCCTGTTTACGTTCTAAGTCGTTGGGGGGATGGAATAGCCGGCTGGCAGCTTGTCTTTATCAGTACATTTAGATGACAAAAGACGCTGGCGGAGAGGTGAGAAAGGTTTTAAGAAGCGATTTAAGGTGGGCCGGATATACGAGTTTTTTCGTAGGCTCTGGTAATTCTAGTGTTAATGAAGATGTTTTTACTATATTTAGCACAAGCTGTGTGCAATCACTGTACCAAGGATGGGCAGTTTATACTTCTGATCTTATACAGTGCATGTGGCACAATATGGATTTTTTTTTAAACCAATAGATAACTCCAGACCTGTTATCCAAGTCTTATATTCCATTTAAAGTATATTCTACTAAAATTGAGGAAGAAAAAAAAAATCTAAATTTTACCACAATATAAATTTTGATGTCATATTGCCCATCTCTAATTGGAAGGGTTTTTAACAACCATGTTGGAATAAGAGTGAACACTACTAGAATTCCTGAAGCCTTAAAAAAAAGTCGAGAGAGGCAGAGACAGATTTGGCCTCATTCAAGTGGTTACTGGAATATAAAATAAACACTTTCACAAAGTTATAATAAAACAAGTGTGCTTTCATTCAAAAATAAAATTGAATAACAAAAAATTCAAGTGACAAGATACCAAGAAAACATGATTCAACAGAGTTTGCGTGTCTGCTTAGATCCATTCAGCAATATCTTTTACAGGTAACAAATTTATACCAGCTGTTACAGACTGAAATCAAAGGCTTCATCTTTTTGGGCGCATATCATTATGACTCAGGCACCGCCGAGAGTGGCTGCCTTTTCAGCAGCTCCGTGTACGGCTTTATTTTTCTACCTTTTATTTTTCTCTTTATTATTTTTTATTGATCACTCCTATCACTTTCTTTTATGTGGATTCGTTCCGTGGACACCTTTACTTTTACAACGCGAACATGGATTTTTACATGCCGAGACTAGTCTATTTTAGTCAACTTCAAGCACAGAGAACAAATGCCAGTGTCGGTGTGGTTCCCTATTTACCCGACGAGATAAGAAGGCGGTATCGTAGCAGCAGAGCCGGCACTAAGCTAAAAATGAAGCGGCTTGTGAGAAAGTGGTGTTTTAAGCCTTCTGTGATCCTGGGAAATGTGAACTCACTACCAAATAAGATCGACGAACTGGCTGCGCTGGTGAAAAATGTCAGAACCTACAGAGAATGCAGTTTGTTCTGCTTTTGTGAAACGTGGCTAACTACCACCATCCCAGATGCTAACATGGAGCTACCCGGGTTTAGCACAGTTAGAACGGACAGAGACGCAAGTACCTGCGGGAAGCACAAAGGAGGATGTCTAGCTCTCTATGTCAATACAAAGTGGTGTAACTCTGGACATGTAAACGTCAAAATCTCTACTTGCTGTAGGAACATCGAACTGTTGGCCGTAAGTTTGCGTCCCTATTACTTGCCCAGAGAGGACACGTCATTGCTGTTTTTGTTTACATCCCTCCTCACGGGGACGTGGAGATAGCGAGTGACATCATCCATTCTGCTGTTGCTAAGTTACAAAAGCAGCACCCTGAGGCGCTTATGCTAATCGCTGGAGATTTTAACCAAGTGATGCTGGACAAAACATTACCCAGTATGTGGACTGTAACACCCGGAGAAATAAGACTATTGACTTAATGTATGCAAACGTTAAAGACGCATACAGTGCCACCCCGCTGCCTGCGCTTGGGAAAGCAGATCATAACCTGGTTCTGCTTCAGCCTCACTACAAACCAAGAGTGAGGGAGCTACCTGCAACCACACGCTCATTCAGGAAGTGGTCCCCTGAGGCAGAGCAGGCTCTGAGGGACTACTTTGGAACTACGGACTGGGATATCCTGCAGGGATCACATAGTGAGAACATTGAGGAGGTTGTTGACTGCACTACTGACTACATCAACTTCTGTATGGACATTGTAGTTCCAGTAAGAACAGTACGCTGCTATGCTAACAACAAGCCATGGATTATAAGTGACATCAAGAGCCTTTTGAACCAGAAGAAAAAGGCTTTTAAAGGCGGTGATCAGCATGAGCTCAAGTGTGTGCAGAAGGAACTCAGAATTCAGCTCAGGGCGAAGGAGCAGTACAGGAGAAAGCTGGAGCAGAAGTTGCAGAATAACAGCATGAAGGAAGTGTGGGATGGGATAAAGATCATCACTGGCTGCAGCTCGAAGCGGGGTACCACCATCGAGAGAGACGTGAAGAGAGCAAACCAAATGAACAACTTCTTTAACAGGTTTGACCACCCTAACCCACTCTCACCTCGGAGTACTACACCCTCCACCCATCCTTCTGCTGATACCAGCATAGGAGAGACATCCCCACCCACAATTACAGCAGCGCAGGTGAGCAAAGAGCTGAGGAGACTTCGTGTCAGCAAAACACGGGTCCAGATGGAGCATCACCACGATTGCTGAAGGTCTGTGCGCTGGAGCTGGGGAGTCCTCTACAGCGCATCTTCAACCTGAGCCTGGAACAGGGGAGAGTCCCTAGGCTTTGGAAAACATCTTATATCACTCCAGTCCCAAAGGTATCACGTCCTAGTGAGCTGAACGACTTCCGGCCTGTTGCTCTGACGTCACATGTGATGAAGACCATGGAGTGGCTGCTGCTTCACCACCTGAGGCCACAGGTCCACCACGCCCTCGACCCTCTGCAATTCGCATACCAGGAGAAGGTGGGAGCGGAGCATGCCATCATCTATATGCTACACCGATCACTCTCCCACTTGGACAGAGGCAGTGGTGCTGTAAGAATTATGTTTCTAGACTTCTCTAGCGCCTTCAGCACCATCCAACCTCTGCTCCTTAGGGACAAGCTGACAGAGATGGGAGTAGATTCATACCTAGTGGCATGGATCATGGACTATCTTACAAACAGACCTCAGTATGTGCGTCTTGGGAACTGTAGGTCTGACATTGTGGTCAGCAACACAGGAGTGCCGCAGGGGACTGTACTTTCTCCGGTCCTGTTCAGCCTATATACTTCGGACTTCCAATACAACTCGGAGTCCTGCAACGTGCAAAAGTTTGCTGATGACACTGCTATCGTGGGCTGCATCAGGAGTGGGCAGGAGGAGGAGTATAGGAACCTCATCAAGGACTTTGTTAAATGGTGCGACTCAAACCACTACACCTGAACACCAGAAAAACCAAGGAGCTGGTGGTGGATTTTAGGAGGCCTAGGTGCCACCTGGACCCCGTGATCATCTGAGATGACTGTGTGCAGAGGGTACAAACCTATAAATACCTGGGAGTGCAGCTGGATGATAAATTGGACTGGACTGCCAATACTAATTCTCTGTGCAAGAGAGGACAGAACCGGCTATACTTCCTTAGAAGACTGGCGTCCTTCAACATCTGCAATAAGATGCTGCAGATGTTCTATCAAACGGATGTGGCGAGTGCCCTCTTCTACGCAGTGGTGTGCTGGGGAGGCAGCATAAAGAAGGAGGACGCCTCACGCCTGGACAAACTGGTGAGGAAGGCAGGCTCTACTGTAGGCATGGAGCTGGACAGTTTGACATCCGTGGCAGAGTGACGGGCGCTCAGCAGGCTCCTATCAATTATGGAGAATCCACTGCATTCACTAAACAGTGTCATCTCCAGACAGAGGAGCAGCTTCAGCGACAGACTGCTGTCACTGTCCTGCTCCACTGACAGACTGAGGAGATCATTCCTTCCCCAAACTATGCGACTCTTCAATTCCACCCACCCGGGTAAACGTTAACATTACTGAAAGTTATTGTCCGTTTTTACCTACATTTTTATTACTCTTTAATTTAATATTGTTTTTTTTGTATCAGTATGCTGCTGCTGGAGTATGTGAATTTCCCCTTGGGATTAATAATCTATCTATCTATCTACACCGTCAGCATGGCACTGCCACATCTAAACACTATCGTGGAGAATTGCACATGAACTGAAGTGAGTTTAGCTGCAGGTGGAAGTTCCCCTCGCACTTTATGGTACTAAGCAGAGTTGTGTTACCTCGCATTTCCTGTCATCCTACTTTTACCCACACACATGAAACGTATGTATTCCAAATAACAATACATTTAGCCTCGTCACAAACGAGCGAGTAGGGGGCAGCCAACCGGCTTGACAGAGCATTTGAAAAACGTAGGAAGGGACTACTAGACAGCGCATTGACACCTTTCTCTCTTTTCCAGCAGGAAAAATGAAGATGCGAAGCCCGACAAAACATAAATGGACGACTTACCAACACCGCACTTCTGCATCAGTCTACAGTCCCCCGTGATGACTTAATTTCCAGTCCCTAGATGTCCTCACTTCCGGCTTCCCACACCGACGTCACCGTCATCACACCTAGCCTCCATCACCCTCATTTCCCCTATGACTGTACTTCTTCCGGTTCAACTCCATAAAACCTCCCTCTTGCAATGGTTTCTCTGTCTAACATGTACTTTGTATTCATACAACTGGTACCTCAGCGTTACTGCTTCGCCTGAGGTGTATACACTATACGGGGACGGTTTCCCCAACCATTAATCGGTTGTCTGTGTCTTTATATTTCACACCCTATACAACTCCAGGCACTTCACACCCACATAAAGAGATCTGATCTGGGAGAACTTCAGCTGCATCGGCAGGGGATGGGATAGCAGGCTGCTTGTGATGATTGACACATTTGCAAAACAAACATGCTGATGGGGGCGGCACGGTGGCACAGTGGGTAGCGCTGCTGCCTCGCAGTTGGGAGATCTGGGGACCCAGGTTCACTTCCCGGGTCCTCCCTGTGTGGAGTTTGCATGTTCTCCCAGTGTCTACGTGGGTTTCCTCCGGGCGCTCCGGTTTCCTCCCACAATCCAAAGACATGCAGGTTAGGTGGATTGGCGATTCTAAATTGGCCCTAGTGTGTGCTTGGTGTGTGGGTGTGTTTGTGTGTATCCTGCGGTGGGTTGGCACCCTGCCCAGGATTGGTTCCCTGCCTTGTGCCCTGTGTTGGCTGGGATTGGCTCCGGCAGACCCCCGTGACCCTGTGTTCGGATTCAGCGGGTTGGAAAATGGATGGATGGACATGCTGATGGAGAGGTGTGAAGGAATTTAAGGTGGCCTGGGATTAGGACTTTTTGAGTAGGCTTCAGGGATTGTAGTGTTAAGTGATGAATTTCCCATTGGGATTAATAAAGTATCTATCTATCTATCTATCTAGATCGACAGGTCAGCAACTTCATATTTACCAAGACAGCCTGTTATTCAGTATCATGTAGATGTTATTGAGTCAGTTGCAGTGTATGCCTATTGAAGGTATAAAAAACAAATTCTTTACTAATAATAACGGCAAACAAAGGTCTTCTTATTTATCGGGTTAAATAATTCTCTAAATAAACCTTATCGTTGTTTGTATTTCCATCATATTAACTTGCATTAGAGTTTGCCTTACAGAGAACATTTCTACAGTCAACACCAATGCCACACTAACCAGTATGGTCGAAGCCTGTTACTCAAGTAAACTTTGGCATTCTATCAAATATCAAGTAGGTACCAGTTGTTACTATTAACAAGATATGCATTGTGCCCTCCATAATGTTTAGGACAAAGATACTTGTCGTTGATCCACCCCTCTGCTACACAGTTTAAAATTACAAATCAAACAATTCAGACGTGATTAAAGTGCACATTGTAAGCTTTCATTTAAGGGTATTTGCATACATTTCGGTCACACCATATAGAAATGACAACACATGATATATGACATTTCTTTTCAGAATTTTATGCAAGATTAGTGTATTGTTTTTGTTTTGTGCAACTGTAGCCTGAATAATGGAAAGGAGCACCATGCAAAAGTTTGGGCACCCCAAGATATTTGACGTCTCAAATAATGTTAGCAAAGATCTCAGACCTTAATTAGCTTGTTAGGGCTATTGCTTCTTCATAGTCATTATTAAGAAACCCCAGGTGATGCAAATTGCAAAGCTGTATAATTTATCTGACTCCTCAGATCTTGTCCCAACAATCGGCAGCCGTATACTCCTCTAAGTAGTTGCCAAGAACTCTGAAAAAGAAAATAGTTGATGCTCACAAAGAAGGAGAAGGCTACAAGAAGATAGCAAAATATTTTGAGGTAGCCGTTTCCTCATTTTAATCCTCATCTTAATGTTAAGAAATGGCAGTTAATAGGAATGGTGGAGGTCGAGATAAGAAGACCAAGAAAACTTTCTAAAAGGACTGCTCGTTGGATTGCTAGAAAGGCATGTTTAACTCCCCATCTGACTAGAAAAGACCTTCAGGTAGATTTAGCAGCCCCTGAAGTGGTGGTGCACTGTTCTACTGTGCAGTGACACTAGAACAAATATGACCTTCATGGTAGAGTCAGCATAAGAAAAACTTTTTTTGTATCCTAGCCACAAAATTAAGTGCCTGAAGTTTGCAAACAAACATCTAAAAAAAACCTGATGCATTTTGGAAACAAGTCCTGTGTACTTGTCAACAGCAGCTTGACCCTAGGTGCCGAATTTCAGGGAAAGAATACCTCTCCAACCATTAAGCATGGGGGTGGATCAATCAGGTTTTGAGCTTATGATGCAGCCAGTGGCACAAGGAGCATGATACTGGTAGAGGGAAGAATGGATTCAAATAAATACCAGCAAATTATGGAAGCAAACATCACACCTTCTGTAAAAAAGTTAAAGTTAAAAAGATGATGGGCATTACAACAAGATAATCACCCAAAACACACCTCAAAATCTACAATGGAATACTTCAAGATGCGCAAAGCTGACTGCTTTGCCATGGCCCTTACAGTCCCCCGACCTAAACATCATTGAAAATCTGTGAATAGATCTCAAAAGAGCAATGTATGCAAGATGGTCCAAAAGTCATCCTTTAGCAAGGACAGGTGAAAATAACCCAAGTAAGAACTGAGAGTCTTAGCTGGCTACAAAAAGAATTTACAAGCTGTGATACTTGCTAAAGGAGGTGTTACTAAGTACTGACCATGTTGGGTGCCCAAACGTCTGCTTCAGGCCCTTTTAATTTTTTTGGTATTTTATACCTGTGAATGATGGAAATAAAAATGTAATCTTGCTTAAAATATTAAAGAGATGTGTCATCTTTAACTTTATGCCTTTTGGTAATCAGTTCATCTTCTGCTCACTTAACTATTCACAGTAACAGACATTTTAAGCAAGGGTGCCCAAACTTTTGCAAGCCATTTTGCTTGACTTCTCACTAAATGAAATAATGGCTAACACAGTACAACACCCTAGTACTACACCATTATTTCAGATATCAATGGTAAATGCTACCCACCCATCTTCAGGCCACTGTTCATCTCAGCACCAAATGGCATAAAACAGGAATATTATTATTGGATTGTAATGCACGAGTACTCAAACTGGAACAATTCAAAGCTGGGTTAACCAAAAGGTGGACATCAGCAGACACTGATAAAGCCAAATGCAAAACATGTACTTCTCAGTCCTATAACTGTATCATCCTCCTCCTCTCTAGGGAAATTGATGAAACACTGCTTTTGAAATAGGTTCTAACTTGTATCAGTTGCAGGATGATCAAAAGGTAGCACCAACACTATAAACTTCAATAGTGATATGCAGTATGAGAATTTAAAAAATTCAGTTTTTCAGTGTAGCATACATACAGTAATCCCTCGCTATATCGCGCTTCGACTTTCGCGGCTTCACTCTATCGCGGATTTTATATGTAAGCATATCTAAATATATAACGCGGATTTTTCGCTGCTTCGCGGGTTTCTGCAGACAATGGGTCTTTTTACTTCTGGTACTTGCTTCCTCAGTTGGTTTGCCCAGTTGATTTCATGCAAGAGATGCTATTGGCGGATGGCTGAGAAGCTACCCAATCAGAGCACGCAGTTAAGTTCCTGTGTGCTGCTGATTGGCTCAGCGACGGACTGCTGCATTAACCAGGAAGTCTCATCTCACTCATTCAGCATTAACATGCTCCTGCTACTGCTTCAGGGGCCGTGTCCAAGCGCCAACATAAGATGCAAATGATTGCAGAAAAGGTAAAAGATTTGGATATGTTGAAGGAAGGGAACAGCTACACCGCTGCAGGACACCATTACAGCATCAATGAGTCCACGATTCTCTTTATTTAAAAAGGAGGAAAAGCATATAAGATCTACGGCCGCAGTGTCCTTTAACCAGGGCGCAAAACGAGTTGCAAGTGGATGTGATAAGGCAGTAGTCTGGATGGAATCTGCTTTAGGGATTTGGATTGAAGAGTGCTGGAAGAAGAACAACGGCGGTGCTACACAGTAGCCTGAAGAGGCTCCTTTAGAAGAGCTGTAATGCTATCCTTTGTTGTGCAGTAAAATTAAACTCATCGTTATCGGACAAGTCGTCGTGTCATTGTTGGTGAGTAACCATAATTAATTATCTACGTACAGTACTTATTACATGTACATAGTTTAGTGTCACTGTACACACATTTTACTGTATACAATTTTTCTTGCATTGTTCGTATTTATTGCTGGTGGCCTGTCTGTCGTAATGGCTGTAACATATGTGATATCGGAGACGCTCGATATCTTTAAAATAATACTAGCCAACCCGCGGCGTAACATACGCCGCATAATTATGTATTGATGGGTGAACACTTGCTGAACGACACAGTTGTCCAAATGGGGTGGGTTTGTGGATACCACTGTGAGTGAATGAAAAGATGGACCTCTGGAGAGAGCAACATACAATTGTCCGTGACTGAAAGCGGGATCGTCTGTGACAATGGAGGCCACGCTGGTGAAAGTCACTTTGTCGGTAGGGATAAGTTTCAGCACTTGTTCATTAAGGTGTAGCGAGTCTTCGTTGTTGACGCTTAATATAGCTTGCGTACTGAGTTGTTCAGGAGTCACAGTTGAGAAACACTTTTTTAATGTCTTTTAAGCACAGGGAAAAAAATTAACATGTGAAACATCCGTAATGTAATAAGCCACCAAGAAAAGTAACATTGCAACAATGCACGCTACGATCCGATCACTGTAAACAGAAGTGAAAACAAAATCGAGGCCGGTGCATTCTTTAACTGCCTTGTAGCACAATGATTGTGCTGCTGTTTTGCAGTAAGGAGACTGTGGAAGATTTTGGGTTCGCTTCCCGGTTTCTCCCTGTGTGGATAGCGCTTTGAATACTGAAAACACCGGTATATCAATGTAATGAAGTATTATTATTCTTATGCGTCCAGCGCTCTCTCTCGTGTGTGTGTGTGTGTCGCTCGCTCTCTCTCTCGCTCGCTGCACGTGTTCCTGCAGGCATACCAGTAAGTGAATGAAAAGATGGAACTCTGGAGAGAGCAACATACAACTGTCCGTGACTGAAAACTGGTTTTGGCAGATACATTCACATCTTTTTGAAAGTTTGGCCCTGTGCCTTATCAATTGTCATCGCAAAGGCAAATCTAACAGGAAATTGTCTTCGTGTTAAAGTAAAAGGCAAATTATCCACGACAAACAAACTGTTTTACACGCTGCATACCAACCCGCGGCTTAGTATACGCCACATAATCACGCCGCTTTTTTAATGTTTTTTAAGCAGAGGGAAAAAATGAACATTTGCAAAATCCGTAACGCCGCTTTCAGTAAGTACAATGCACACGCGTTTAATTTGTCAGCCACTTTTTGCCAGCCGTCTTTTCTGGTTTGGGCTACTTTTGCAGTGTTACCACTTTTGCATATTAAATCTTGAAATCCTTCGAGTAACTAATTAACTAACACCCACCCACCCAGCTTGTGAGAAAAAAATGTGGCCGTTCTTTCATCATTTTGTTGCAGCCTATCAAAGACTTGCTGATCATGTTTTCTAGACTCAATATACAGTGGAACCTCGGTTCACAACCATAATTCGTTCCAAACCTCTGGTCGTAAACCGATTTGGTTGTGAACCGAAGCAATTTCCCCCATAGGATTGTATGTAAATACAATTAATCCATTCCAGACCATACGAACTGTATGTAAATATATATTTTAAAGATTTTTAAGCACAAATATAGTTAATTACACCATAGAACGCACAGTGTAATAGTAAAAACATTGAATAACACTGACACAAACACCCAGGCTACCTGCTTAGCTGCATGGGCAGGCTCTCTCTCTCTCAGCAGCAGCCTCCCCTCTGTCGCGCTGCCTGTGTGTGCCTCTGTCTCTCTCTGGCGCTGCCTGTGTGTGAACCAAGGTTCCACTGAGGTTGACTAATGAAAAGTCAACGTGGCTCAGAGCTGCAAGTGGACTGTGGCACAGACAAACAGAAATGACAGCATGTTTTCCGAGGCGTCGCGTCCGAATTGGTGGGCGTGGCTCTGTGATTTTTTTCGTCGTATCCAATGGTCTAAGAGTTGGTGGGCGTGGCTCCTTCCTGCGTGCGCCATTGGCATCTTACTTGTCGGTGGTTTAGTGAATCCACACCCCTTCCGGCGTGCTTTCCATGGGTGGCTACTTGTCTCCCGGCTTAGTGAATTATATATATAGATTTAGGTTTTACTGTATATAAACTGTGTTTACATACATAATTTCAACGAATCTTACCTAATATCTAAGAGAATACAAAGGGTTTATGCTGCATAATTGTGCGGGAAATGTTTATAATAGTGTGGGAGAGTTTATAAGGGCTTAAAATATATAAAAATAACCATATAAATGTAATGAATTATTATTATTATATGAACATATGGTTTCTACTTCGCAGATTTTCACCTTTCGCGGGGGGTTCTGGAACGCAACCCCCGCAATGGAGGAGGGATTACTGTATCACAAGTGCTTGTGATTCTGCTTGTATATAATATTTTTGAATTCAACATGGGAAATTTGGAGAACTGCCTCGATCCTCAGGGACCCCACCCACCCCCAACACGAACTGTTCACACTTCTACCCTCAGGCAGGAGGTATATAAGTATGAAATGCAGGACTTCCAGGCTAAAGAACTCTTTCTTTCCCAAGGCCATTAGACTCCTAAATAACTGACTGGAGTTTATAACCATGGTTCATCTCATTCTATCTACCTTACACAACTGTATTTGACTTGTCCATCATACACCTACCTGCACATTACACTTTATATTTCTACTCTGTTTTTATACTTTATGCTGCCTCTGTTACTTATTATCTATCAGCTACTTATTATTCATGTTTATATGTTGGTTTTGTCATTTGGTGTGGACAGCAAAGAATTTCATTGTACAGAGAAACATGTTTCCTTACTGTGCACATGACAAACTTTGAACTTGAACAAAATGCCTTATTTCTCATTACACAATGCGGTTTTCAATGATGTGCTCCATTAAAGGTGGCATTTTGAAATCAACAATGATTACATAATTACAGAATATTTAATTTTAAATATAAATGTTTTAACCATGAATCTGGAAAAAAAAATCAAAATGACCTTGTTAAATTAAAATTGCAACTGAACATCCCATTCAAGAAACTGCCTAATAAAGTAAGTATATATTTTATACAAATAGGTGCCACACTAGAAATGCCTAACATAGATATGCTTGGTTGGGAACACGTTATCTAAATTCTACAGTACCCTCTGGTGGTTAAAAATTAGAATTACAACTGCCTAATCATAAGTAAACCCTACCCATAGTGTTCATTATTTAAAAAATCCAATTTCCTTGATTATAGCAAGTAACACTTGTAATGCATTGTGTTTTACACAAATCTTAGAACTTAAGGAGTAAATTTCTCACATAACACAATCAACAGTCAGAATAACTCTTTAGGGATTTTTAATAAACAAATCTAACAGTCACTTAAAGTTTTGAAAGATCTATGATAAATGTAAACACTTTTAATCTTGTGATGACTAAAAGATTTGCCGAGTCTTCTGTGACTAACTGCAATGGCTTATAACTTTCAGCTACAGTAACTCACAAAATTACTCACAATCAATAAATAAGACAGTACTGAAGACATACAGGCCCAGTTTTGAACTGTTCATTACTAAATTATTCAGTAGAACAACCTTGCCTGAAGGAGGGGCGTGAGTTGCCTCGAAAGCTTGCATATTGTAATCTTTTTAGTTAGGCAATAAAATGTGTCATTTTGCTTGACTTTTCACTCAGTAGAACAACAATTGACTTCAGCAAGTTGTTTTCTACTTCCAAATTAGACTGCTTGAAAAATCTCAAATTAAAAATGTGCAGTGAGAGTGACATTAATCTAATTTACCATGCAACAAAAGATACAACAGGGGATTTTGTCATTCAAGTCAATACTAAAGAAGGCACAGTTAAAAAAACAAAACAAAACACACTCCATATAAGTATATACAATACATCTCTGAGCACATATTCTCATAATGAAAAATGCATATTTCTTAGTCCCTATAAAATTTCTAGATTCAGCATGCAGACTCAATTATAATATATTGCTACTATATGCTATTCCTACTTCCACATCTGACATGAAGCAGGGCGGCCTGTTTGAGAGCCCTTAGTATAGGTTAACTCAGTATATTATTTTTCACCATTTTCCAGCTGCTTTGTCCCTTTGCCTGATCATACAGGCAGTCCTATCTCTCTCTCTCTCACTCACTCCACTGAAACAAGTTCAGAGGCAACTTGTATGCCCACTGCCCCTTGGCTCTGCGGGAATCACATACATTATATATATATATATATATTTTTTTTTTATTTATTGTGACCGGTGTTCGCTGCTGGTTAGTTCCAGATAATGGTTGCAACCATCGCTCATGTGTAGTTCAGTAGTTCCCCAGCTCCACTTTTCCTCCTGCATAGCGCCACTGGTGGCATGCTCTTAACTGGGAGCTGTCTTTCTGCTAAACAGTAAAGCTGTGGCAAAGAAACACAGCTGCCCTTCAGAAACTCCCTTTAACACAGTATTTCAATGAGAAACAAACGCACTCTTATCCGTCCCCTTTGAGGGATCAGCTGCAGGCTTGCTGGCTTACCATGGAACATGCTTCTTGCACAAGGTTTAGGACATTTAAAAGACCGTGCCCCAGCCAACCTAACAGCTCACTCCCCTGTCCTCTCTCCCTCAGACTTTCAAGCCGTTGAACCTGCTTAATGAATAGGACTTTGTGTACTTTTGACCTGGAGACAGGAGATGGACCACCACGTTTGACAGCTACAACTGTGTGCTTTTATGCCGTTGACAAACCCCTTCTGAAAAAGGTCTTGTGTTTGCACCTGCCAGTTTAGCAATAAAGATTTTGTTCTTTGGAAACCTGTTCAGTTTTCCAGTCTTCTGTGCAACTTTGTGACCCAATCTTGACAAGTGGTACCAGGAGGGGTATTGCACAGATGGATCCTCAGGCTCAGCATGTTCCCCTTCCAGCAGACCTGGAGGATGTGCTGGCTCCTCCCTCTGCCCTTCCCAGGGACGTGCTTGTGAAGATGGCCCCCTTTCCTCTTCTGCTTTGAGCAGATGGACACGCTGATGCGCTGGAACAGACGAAACTGGGCTCCCATCATTGTCCCTTATGTCTGGAGATGCCCTGTAGATTATGTGAAACCTCCCTCTTGACAGACTGATAATTATGATTTCCTGAAGCAGCAAGTTCTTCTTCATACTGCTATGAGCTCCTTAGCCAAGGGAAACAAGTTCTGGTTGTGGCAAATCGATCCTAACTGCCCCATCTGAGGACAGCTGCAGGACCTGCTACACCTTATCCAAAGTTGATTCTGTGGAGACTCTGTCGAACACATAATAGAAAAGGTCGCTGTTGATGCAGTGCTGTCTAGGATAGGTGAAGACCTCTGTGATGACATCCTACGGAACAATGTTAACTTGCTGATCAACTTAGCCCGTAGATTGGAAGGTGTCCAAGCTGCTTGGAGGCATAGCGGCTACCCTAGTGTAGCTCCTACTCCTCTGAAATCCTCCTGGCCTCGCCCACCGGGCAATCGCCGCAGCTTCTTACCTCTGCCTGAATTGCTTGCGTACTGAAGTGACTTGAGCTACTGGTGGAAGTTCACATCGCAATTTATTTTTGGCGCCAAGCAGAGTTGTGTGGAGGTGCACTAGTCTATTAGCCAGCGAAAGTGCTGTGAAGAAGTTGGCTGTTGTTACTTTTCTGCCTTTGTCCAGAAACGACTCCATAAGCTTATGATCACAGTCTAGGAAAGTCTCTCTCTCTTGGGACGACTGGGATCTTTTCCTAAATAAGAAGTGGCACTGCACATGCTTGCATATGTTCCCAAATCTGCCACAATTCAAAACTTTATGCCAAATTTGTCAGGCTTGGTTGAGATGTATTGCAAGAAAGGACAACGGACCTCGGTTGGAAACAGTTGCTCATCAATAGTAATATGTTCCCCTTGGTTGTAACTCAAAACATAGTTCTCAACAAAATGTTTCGACATGTTCAAGATCACAGCAAATCTGTCATTTTTCACACGTTCTGCATGGGTGTCTCTGTTGTTAATGCGCAAATGCCACATGATGGTCTCACAGCAGACACCGGGTATCGTTTTCTTTGATTGCTGGTACAATAAATAGGTCTAACCAGACATCAACCACAACACCAACTGTGGTGGTCACTGCTCTTTTGTGAAAAGACTGGAGATAAACGTAATCAACTCAGAGAGGCAGAGGCAAGTTTGTTCTACCACGTGAACGTGACAGAGAATAAAACTGAATTTTAAAAAAAAGAAAAAAAAAAAAAGCTAACTTTTACAAGTAGCAAAAATTTACACCGGATGTTACAGACTCAAATCAAATGTATGTTTTTATTATACGTATAACTAGGCTCACCCGCCTTTTAAGTCGAGCACTTCTTAAGGCAATTCAATATGTAGATCAATTTGATATTTTATACAGTGAAAAATAAAATTCATGTACCACAACTCATTAATTTGGTTATATTGAATCTGAGCCGCATTACTTTAATACTTGTAGTTTCTGTTATTTTTGCGACGAAATTTAAACTTTTGTTCTATATAATTTCGAAAACTTCCTTGAATACTATATTCGGTGTGAAAACTCTATTAGTGCCTTTTATCAGTTTTCCCTGTTGTGGAGTGTCCACTACATGGACAACTACGTCCTCGGAGCGCTTTAAAATGCTACATAGAGCCGACCATGGCTGAATACTGGTCGTGGAAGATATATTCCAACTTTATGAGCAGTTTGTCCTTGCGATTTATTTATTGTCATTGCAAATGCAACCTTTACTGGAAACTGTCTTCTTCGAAGAACAACAGGCAATCCGTCAGTAGTATCCAGTATAATTCTAGGAAGAAATACTACTTCCCCTTTAGCAGTGCCAGTCAACACTTCTGCCTTTAAAATATTAGGCAGTAAATCTCGAATAATTAGTCGTGTTCCATTACACAGACCGCTCCTCAGATTTGGAATGAGAATTACAATGGTACCTTTCTTCAATTTAATTTGTGTGGTGAAATTCCAGAAAGATTCAAACTGTTTAAAAACTCTATTGGATAATTGGAACAATCTTCATCCGTGCCATCTAATATTGAGTCATGGCTTAAGTATGTAACACATTCACCATCTAATAAATTCAGTACCTTCTCATTTAGTTCATTACAATCTTTGTTGATTGGAGTTAGTATAAACTTATTCGCAAAGTTGGGGATATCTGCTGCATGAAGTTTATCCCCAAAGATCTCCTTTACTATGTCACCTCTGCACAGCATGCTTGGTGGTATTTCTATTAGTTCTTCATCTAGGCCAACATCATTAATTAGCGTTCCTTCTCCAAGTTTTAACAATCAATCACTGAATTCTCTATCAACCGATCGGTTGTTCTTGATCAATTTGAAAGTATGGAAGTTCTTCCAGCTTTTGCTATACTTTATACAGGCTTCAACAATGGCTGTTCTGGTGCCATGAGGTACAATCGGCAATGTTTGCCTGAAGTCTCCTCCAAGGACAAACACTTTACCCCCAAAAGGAAAGTGCGCACTGGGATTTATATCCCGCATCAATCTATCCACTGAATTTAATGCGTGTGAAGATACCATAGTGGATTCATCCCACACAACTAATTTAGATTCTCTGAGGGATTTTGCCACTTTTGAGCGAGGTGTAATTGTGGAAACTGTTGTCTCCAAAATATTTATTCCTAAGCGAAACATTGAATGATATGTTCGTCCACTTGGAAGTAAATTAGCAGCAATGCCAGTAGAAGCACAGGCATGTGCAGTTTCAGATCTTCCTCGTAAGGTAGTTATTAAAGTTGTGTATAAGTATGTTTTCCCACTCCCACCTGGGCCATCAATGAAAAATAATGTTGGATTTGCTCCTTCATCTATGGCCTTCATGATGACATTAAAAGCAGCTCTTCGCTCGGAATTTAACATGGCGGCCATCGCTTCGGCCTTTTCTCTTTCTACCTCAGGATCATATTGTTGATTAACGGATTCCGGAAGATTAGCAGGAGGAATTGGCAAACTGTAATCTGTTAATTTTTTCCCTGAGGAACCGAGAATCTTTGCAATATCTCGAAGCGCAAAATGACAGGGCCTGCAATTTTGGCAATCTTGGTGTTCATTTAGCTCACCTTGTTGTCTTGTGTAATCTTCAGTTAGAGCTGCCTTATGTAATACCCATAAATCAGTAGCATTTGCAGGAGAACAGAAAACTAATATATATGCAAATATCTCACGAAGATGCTTAGGCATACATACCAAGCTTACATCAGTAAGAGTTTCGTTCCAGATTTCAGCATTTTCTGTCAAGCCTCTGATATTTGCAGCTTCTTGATAAGTTGCATACACTTGGTCTCCTGAAGTTTTAAGGTCTTTGAAACTTTTAGCTCCTGAAACATGTAAAAGGAGCAGCCGTAGGAAATACCTTTCTGTGTCTTTCATATTGACGGAGTACATTCGGCCTATAACAGAATCGTGTCCTTTCTGATGTGGCTCCCACGTATCCTGACCATTTTTCGTTTTAAGCACATAATGTTCAGGTATTTCATAATAGAAATATTGATTTGCATTTGGATCTGTTTGGTTTAGTTCAAACCATGCAGTTAAGGTTGTGTCCTTGGTTTTAGCCCTTTCGAGTGCCTCTGCAGCATTGCCGTGTCTAATAACGACAGATTGTTGTTCTGGTAAATGCACTTGGAGGCGCACAATAGCATGACTGCGTTCATGCATGTGGAATCCAAAAATTCTCCATGCTGCTTCAGGAGAACTGACATATCTTGAATCCACATACGTTTTAATCTCATCACATACAATTCGCTCAGTTAGGTCTACATTTGCGCAATCATGTCCTTTGTAAACGTATTTGAAGAGATATTTTACGCTTTGAATAGATGCACACACTTCAACATTTATGTGACAGTTATACTTGAGCAGTAAGTAAGGATTATATGGAACGACCCATTGATTGTTAACTGTCCTGCCATTTATAACAGCGCATACTCCTTCACACCGCCTATAAAGTGGATACCCTTTTTTTTCTGGGTCCATTTGTAGTTGAAACTCTTTTGGAAAATGTTTTGTGCACCCTTTGATATTATCCATGCAGGAAGCGTTGGGAAATTCTGCTCCACAGGGACCATGAATCATGTTTTTAGTTACGATTTCATATAACCTGGGTTTCTCAATTAAGTCAGGTAATTCTGAACATACTGCTTTGTTAATAAGCTCAGGAGTTTCTAGTTTCGATGCTCTATCTAATATTAACAAAATATGAGTATGTGGCAGTCCCCTTTTCTGAAATTCGATTATATGAACGTTTGCAATAACTTTTCCCAAAACATGTTTTTTGTATAAATCGCTTAGGAGTTCTTTAAGTTTTATATTGAAAACACGTGCAACCAAGTCTGGTCTAAATTGGACTGAAGTTCCATTAAGATTTTCTGTAATTTCTGCCCATTTCGGATTGCAAGTCATGGTAATAAATAGATCTGGTTTGCCATACTTTCGTACAATAGCCATAGCGTCCGGATAACTTTGCTGCACATTTCTCGGGCTTCCTTGGAACGTTGATGGTAATACGATCATTTGCCCGATAGACAAATCGCCTTGTAAGTTCCTGCCTCAAATTTTGATATGAGGACACCCTTAATTGATCTTGGTGTTTTCTATTGAACTCAAGCCTATTGGCTTCCATCTTAACATATGAGTCCACGAAATATTGTTGCGTTAGTTTACCTCCATGAAGCAATGGATTAAACGTGTTGCGTACTTGCAATTGGTAAGCGAAGTACATCATTTGTGTGAGTGTTTTATTATTATTAGTTTTCAAATCAAGATGCCATCCTTCCTGACGATAAGAAAAAAATATCAGATATGTCATTGCTTTTAAAAATCTGTGACATATACTGATTCTTTGAGTTTTTGGCACAATCTGATTGTCCCGATTTGATTTTAAATGCACCAAAATGTCCCAATTGTGAGGTGGTTCCCCATCTGTACTTTGGAAAATCACAGCCACTTCGTTAACTCTTTGTGGATTGTACCTTCTTATATCAGATTTCTCATCGTACCTGATTGTCATTTTTTATATCAGGAGGTGCCTCGTTTCGATTTTGAGCTTCAAGTAAAGCTTCTTGTTCAACTTGATAAAGAAGTTTGTATTGTTTCGCTAAATCATTATTATTACCCATAAACTCGCTCAGTTCTCGCATCAAATCAGGAAGACAATTTTGATTTTCTTTATTAGTAACCCTTGCCTCTGCTGCCGCACTTGGATCTAGTACATACAATTGTGCATATACTCGGTTTTCATCACCTTCAGGATGTAATGTTCTTGCACGATGGTAAATGGATCCATGAATTCTAAAACAATATGGACCGCATCCAGGAGGGGTAGCCAATTTCGTGCCAACAGATGCAAATGCAATTGAACTATTATAAGATTGAATATTGGCCATAAAATTATTCGAGTGTATGCATGCCTGTCAGCAGGTTTTGGAATAAATGACATTCCCTCTGAGGCTGAAGTTTAACATTACTGTTCTTACAACACATAGTATATTCGTTCCTAGTATTTTTTTCTAATGAGAAGAATTTTGCGTCACAATGTACACATTTTTGATTAAAAATACCACAACTATGTTGAAGAATGTCGTCTTCGGACATGTCCTCCAAAGCAATTTTTTGTCCAGGCCTGTTACGAACTCTTCGCAACATTAATTTCGTTGCATTGATCCTGTGAACGTTTTTGATTTCTTTCGCGCATTTTCTCGCGAGCTTCTTGACTTAGGTTTCGCCTGTACTTTTGTTTGCTTTCACGTTCAGCACGCCGTGTTTCCTCTCGAGCTTCTTGAGTTAGGTTTTGGTGCCAATTTTGTTTCCTTTTACGATCAGCATGACGAGTTTCTTCATAATGTTCTTGTGTTAAACTTGTACGCCAGTTTTGCTTGCGTTGACGTTCTGCAGCACGCTTTCTTTCAACCGTAAGAGCAGATTGTTGTTCGAGACAATCCTCAATTTGTGTGCGCTCCATGTGTACATCAGGCATGTAAGTGTAGGGAATGAGAACATCAAAGTGCCCATTCATAACATCTCCCGAAAACCTAAGTTTTTTTTATCCCCTCGAGTGCCTGTCCAAACTTGGAGTGTAGGACTCCATAATAATATACTTGAAACTCATAGGGGAACAACTCTCCTACTGCCATTAGCTCAGAAATGGTACCATAAGTTTGAGACTTTGACATTTCAGTGAGATACTGAAGCTCATTTGTATAAGAGATTCCTGACGGCATCATTGTAAATGGCTGAAACCTTGACCAATTACTTAAAACATGTCGTACAATGTCAGCTCGAATCTGTACCGCTAAAGATGGAGTTTCATGCACTAAATAAGCTATAGATGAGAATAAGCAAGCACCATCTCCCTGATATTTACTACGCGGTGAGGCATTTGTACTTCATCGACATTAATTATTTCCAGAGACATAATTTTGTCTATTTTTCCAGCGCATCGCGCACAAAAGCAAGGGAACGATGGGAGCACCAGAACTCTGCTCACATCACGTTGCTTCGTATCGCAAGCCGCAAGTAGTAAGTCTGTGATAAGCGGCGTGCACAAAAAGGCGAGCATCAAAAGGGCGACCTCAATTGGGTGTGGCAAATAAAGGCGAGCTTCAAAAGGGCGACCTCAATAGGGCACAGCGAATAAAGGCAAACGCAACAAAATTATTACAGGAAATTTATTAGATAAAGGCAATGATTGAACGTATAAAAAGGCGAAAGCAAGAATATTAAAACATCCAATTAATTAATGCATGAACTTCTAACAAACTATTTCTAAAGCTCTCTATATTTCGTGGCTTTCTGCTCTTACTCATTGTTGTGTTACACTTGAAGCTGTAGATTATGTGCAATGTAACGTAGATATTTTATTATTATCTGCTATTATTATCTAAATTATCTACTAACGCCTTTATTCGCCGCGCCCAATTGAGGTCGCCCTTTTGAAGCTCGCCTTTTTGTGCGTGCCCTTATTGAAGGATACCTTTGCACTCACAGGACGGAAGGACAATCACGACCGCTTTTATATAGTGTTTTGATAGTAATGATAATAGCAGTTCACTACTCAAAACTGTAATTGCAGGGAGGACCCGGGATCAAATGGTTCTTACCACTGCCCTAGCCAATTGGAAATGTCTACTTTGTGTTGATTGATATTTGGGCTTTGGTTTTCACACATTGAATACAATATGTAAATTGAATAAATTATTTTTCTTTGGTTATATTCTTGAACAAAATTGCACTTGTATTACCTTTTGTGAAACTGTTTATTTGATATTTGGATTTCTGTCTTCACACATTATACACTTCACGTCAGCATTTTGTCATTATTACTATAACATGAAAAAAGTTTGTTTTAGTTGTGTTCAATATTTTTTGCCTCACATTTCCTGTCATCCTACATTTACACAGATTATTGCAGTCACGGAACACCCATGAATGTATGTATTCCAAATAATGATATATTCTTTACCTTATACAATTCCAGACATCTAACTCCCAGATAAAGTGACTTCAGCTCTGAGAATTTTGCATCTGACTTAGCTTCAGCTGCCTCAGTGGGGGATGGGATAGCAAACTGCTTTCTACTTGTGCTGAATGGCACATTTGCAAAACAAAGACGGCGATGAGGAGATGCGAGGGAATTTAAGGCGGCCTTGCATTACAAATATTTTCGTAGGCTTTAGGGATTCTAGTGTTAAATGGGCTGTGGATGCACTCCACTTATTATTTGGGGGATTGAAAGTTTACCTGGGTGACCAATCATGCTCCACTACAGTGGGTCTACAGACAAAGATAAGAACTCTCGACGCACAAGGTGGATCATTAGTTTACAGCTGTATGATTTTATTGTCTGTCATCGTCCCAGATCTGCACACGCCAGTGTTGATGTCTTCTCTTGGCTAGCCAAGCTCAGTTTGGAATTTTGCTTAGTTCACAGAGGTTTGACTGAAGCTGAGGGAGGGGGTGTGACCGCTGTCGCCGCTGGTCATTTGCCCATAACGGTTGCCCTTAATGGAAGCGACCATTGATCATGTGCAGTTCGGTAGTTCCCCAGCTCTGTTTTTCCTCCTACATAGCGCTGCCAGTGGCACGCTCTTAACTGTGAGCTGTCTCTTTGTTAAACGGTAAATTTATAGGAAAGTTACACAGCTGTCCTTCAGAAACTCCATTTTAAACAGTATTTCAATGAGAAACAAACATACTCTTACCTGTCCCCTTTGTGGGATCAGCTGTAGGCTTACCATGGAACATGCTTCACCACAAGGTTTAGAACATTTAAAAGACCAAGCCCAGGTCAACCTAACAGTTCACTCTCCTGTCCTCTCTCCCACAGACTTTGCCAGCTCCAGTAGCTGCTTCCAAGCAGTTCAACCCACTTGATGAGGAGGACTTTGTGTTCTTTTGTCATGGAGATGGTAACTGGAACACCACGTTTGACAGCTACAACTTGTGTGCTTGTCTGAGGTTGACAAACCCTTTCTGAAAATTTCTTGTGTTTGTACCAGCCATGAAAATTTCGTTCCTTGGAAACCTGTTCCCTTTTCCAGTCTCATGTGCAACTTTGTGACCCAACCTTGGCAATATATACAAACACGGTTGAAAGTTTCAGAACACCTCAAGTTTTCAAATTTTTCTTCAAATTTATTCAAATCAGTTGAAACTAGATGCATGGGTCTTTGGGACAAAAAACATCCCTAAGGTTCCTTAGCAGTTTTACTGTATTTATGAACTTGGAGAGGCGTCTGTTAACTCTTAAGAATTACTCAGTGCAGAAGACGTGAACCCACCTGTGCTGCTGCCCCAATGGCTTTCGTGAGAAGACACTGGCGACACCATACCTTAGAAGCGAGTTCATGGAAGTGCCAAATAAATTGAAAAGTGCATGCATGCACCCAAAAAAATTTAAAAGTGCATGCACGCGCCATCAAGTGGCTGTGGTTGAGAGCGAGCAGAGCAGACTGCTCATTACACACAGAGTTCTTTCATTTATATATGTTTAATGCAATGAATGACCTAAAATGGTGAAAAGGTAAGCAATACATTGCCAGAGGATTAAATTTCAAGTTTAAGTTGGCAAAAACTGGAAAAAAGGAAATTTCAGAATATTACAAAAGTGCCTGTCGCAAAGCAAAGTTGGAACAGACAGTGTTACTACATGAGAAAACGGCAATTAGAAATGAAATGAGACAGAGCATTGTTACCCTTAGAAGTGTAGGCCTTTCATTTTGAAAAATTGCCAAAAGAAATCAAAGAGTCAATGAGTCTGGTGTCCTACACAATCTAAAGGCAATTGGAAACAGGAAGAAACTCCGAGATCTGGCAGACCCAAAATCACATCCCAACCAGCTTGTGTGACAGGTGCCTCACAGTACAACAGCTTATTAAAGTCGAAATGTCGACTTTAATCTCGTAGTTTATTTTGTCAAAGTAGAATGTCATAAACTTCATCTTAAAATTGATATTTCATTTACTAGAGTTTCTCAAATCCCATACTAACTAAAGTAACATGTTAAATGCTTTATATTCTTTGTGCTACCTGACCCAGTCAATAATCACTGCATGCTTCTTAAACAGGCTTTCTCTTATACCGACAGGAGCATGCAGGCAGTGATCACCACACAGAATACATTATATTCATAACAGTACAGATCTCTGAACATTTTAGAATACTAAGATGAATATTTGATGTAATTTTCATTAACGAAATGAATTAAAGCATGTATTAAACATCTCATGGCATGGTGGTGCAAAGGAAGCAATAATCTGGTGCTCTGTCCAGATATAGTTTTTCTTCCCGCAAGATTCTTGCTGGGATGCGCACGACCCTGGGTGGAATAATTAATTGCAGCACTACTGTCTCTGTCAAATATACCAAATCCCAATTACGGTCCTTCCATTTTCTTTCTCTATGTAACTACACAATAAGCATCTGTAATACATGTAAAACCGCTGTAAGCTTAGAATGTCGGTTCTGCAAAACTTTCAAGGAACATTGAAAAATCATTATCATACATGTTTAATTCTATCTACCTACCCATCCAGGGTCGCGCCACTTACAGCAAGCATTGAGTGTGGGGTAGGAACAATTCCTAGACGGGACAGCAGCTCATTGCTACTGCTGCGCCACTGTGCCCCCACATGTTTAATTATTAACAGTATACATTATTTAAACAAAGTTAATTCATCTGTAAAATGTAATACACATACTTTAATCCATTTTATCATAAAAATGAAGTATACATTTCTAACAGTACACAGCTCCAAGATGATATCTCTTGGAAACCTAAATTGACGTAGAAGCCAGTCATAATCATCTGCAAATACGCACTCTCTTCTACTGAACTGAACTGAATTCCGCTATTGTCATTGCATGGTACAATGAGATTAATTATGCAACTGCTCCATAAACTTATGATCCTTTAAAATGATAAAATATGATAAAAAAAACGATTAATGTACAATATGAAAGCATAAGTACAATATACATGCACATATCGTGCAGATAGTGCAAACGATTCATAAAGAGGCTCAGGTTTTGCAATATCACAGTTGTTCGGCAATTTTACAGTGAGGTAATTGAAATTATAAGTTCTACCACACTTGGACTGACTGAGTGTGTTTATAGCTCTTGGGATGAAATTGTTTCTAAACCTTGAGGTCCATGCAGGAAAGGCTCTGAAGTATTTGCCGAATGGGAGAAGTTCAAATAGACTATGGCATGGGTGAGTGGAATCCATGCAGATGCTGGTGGCTTTCCTGAGGAAGTATGTGCTATAAATTACCTCCAGGGCTAGAAGCCGTATCCTAATAATCCTCTCTCCACTCTCGACACAACCCTCTGTACAGCTATGATACCACACAAAGATACAATGGGTTAAAATACTCTCAGTGGTGCACTAACAATAACAACGCAAAGCATCCATGGTATTTGGAATCATTTGGCCATTCCATGCACCATTATATTCTTAAAGAATGATTATAATCAAGTGCCTTAAACTTGTAAACGATATGAAGTTAATTTTGGTGTGTTTGATAAAGCGTGTGTCATGGATGTGAATCTAAAAAAGAAAAAGGAGTGAGCATGGAAACAGGCGTACACAAAATTTTTATGGGTATGCACAGTTTATACATGAGGCCCTAGGCCTGTTAAGACAGCAGATTTAACAGAGATGTAGGCATCTAGCTGCACCTTCCCCCACTTACCTTCCAAACTAAGTGACTGAACTTGGAGAAAGAGTGCACTCCAACACATGAAGAATCTTCTACAGAGCAACAGCAAAGCAACAGCTCCACAGAACATTGGAAATCCTCCATAAAGACTTGGTATTGTAAAACTATTTGTGCCGAGATAAAGCAGAACTCTAAATACCAGTAAATAGCCAGCGTATATGTTATATGTTTGTCTGTGTAGTCTGCCTGCTCCCATCTGATATGTCAACATACAGTATATATGCAGTTATCATACTTCTATAATCCTTGTGTTTATTAATAAATTGTATTCTGTTTCTTAAAACAAGTGTGCCTCAGTTAACTTGATACAAGTCTAAAGGTTGGAGACCTGCCTCCTACAACAAAGAAAGGTAGGTAAATAAAGTAGAAGCCTTGTCAAAGTATTTGATTAATTACCAGTACTGACAAAGGCTAAACTAATAATTAACCAAGATAAAATTTCATTTTTAAATCCCACATTTTTATGGTGTCTTCTTAGTGGGAGTCTTACTGATTATTAATCATCAAAAATCCTATAACACATGCAAAAAATGTATATTACGGAGTGTACTGTATACAGTACTTTACATATTTTATATATATGACAATGGATGGGTACTGGGGAGAAATAAAGTATTACAAGGCCAGTTACACGAGAGCTTCCACTATAAGCTCATCTCCTACAACACACCAAGAAAGCAGCATTTCTTTTCTTCCCTTAATTTGCAATCTTTTGATATTTCTTCCATCCAGAAGATGCGGTACAGTACTGTAAGGTAAATTTAGCACACTCATGACATGTACTTCTGCCTAAGAGGCTCCGTACCAATAGTTTATTACTACACCTTCTCATGAATAAAAAGAATATTTTGTTAATGTGGAAGTAGTCTGCTTTGTCCATTTCTTCACAAGCAGAGTTCTTAAGAAAGGGGGTAAAACACAGACTACAGGTCAGTGAAGGAGAAAGGAACATTACAGTAAATTGACGATTTGTACTTGGTTAATTTCTGGTTGTTGATTGTATGTCTACTGGTTTGTAATATATTGCATAACATGAATTGATTACAGTATATAACATTTTCCAAATTAAACCATTTGTTTATGTAGGATACAATTTTAATCTGTCCTTTGAATCTAATAATAATAATAATACTACATTTCATTAATATAGCACCTTTCCCATGCTCAACATGAAGTATGTTTTCCTGGTGTGCACAACTTAAAATTAAAGTTTAATACAGTAACCCTTAATAATATTGTATATACAAAACAGAAAAGTTACAATGATAAAAATGAGTTACGAAATCCAAACCAACTGTGTTTGACAGGGCTGTAATGGTAGACTCTTTTTTCACATTTCTCTAAAAAAAGCAGAAATAAACAAACAAAAAAAAAAACAACAGTAAAACCTGGGATTTAAAGGACACATTGTGACCATTTCATAGTGCTGTTCCTGTGCCATTCCACTCCCATCTTTCTAAACCTAAGTTTTTCAGTGATTACATTGAAATGGTTTCAGAAATTGTGAGACTAAGTAACAATAATATACTACTACTACTACTTCTTTTGGCTGCTCCAGTTGGGGGCATATCTTAATGTCCTCTGCATCTTGTTCTGTTTTACCCATCACCTGCATGTCCTCTCTCACTACACCCATAAACCTTCTTTTCCTCTTACCTGGCAGGTCTATCCTTAACATCCTTCTCCTAATATACACAGCACCTCTCCTCTGCACACTTCCAAACCAACGCAAACTTCCCTCTCGGACTGTCTCCCAACCGTCCAACCTGAGCCGACCCTCTAATGTACTCATTTCTAATCCTGTCCATCCTCGTCATAACCAATGTAAATCTTAGCATCTTTAGCTCTGCCACCTTCAGCTCTGTCTCCTGCTTTCTGGTCAGTGCCACTGTCTCCAACCCATATAACATAACTTGTCTCACTACCATCCTATAGACCTTCCCTTTCACCCTTGTTGATACCGTCGGTCACAAATTACTCCTGACACTCTTCTCCACCTATTCCACCCTGTCTTTTCCACAATCCCCATTACTCTGTACTGTTTATTCCAAGTATTTAAAACTCATCCACCTTCACCAAGTCTACTCTCTGCATTCTCACCATTTCACTGACCTCCCTCTCATTTAGACACACGTATTCCGTCTTGCTCCTACTGACCTTCACTCCTCTCCTCTCTAGGGCATATCTCCACCTCACCAGGGTCACCTAAACCTGCTCCCTACTCTTGCTACAGCTCACAATGTCATCAGCAAACATCATAGTTCATGGAGACTCCGGTCTACCTGTCCATCACCATTGCAAATAAAAAAGGGCTCAGAGCCGATTCCTGATGTAATTCCACCTTCACACTGAATGCATCCGGCACTCATACCGCAGACTTCAACATTGTCACATAGCCCTCGTACATATCCTGTACAACTTTTACATACTTCTCTGCCACTCTGGACTTCCTCATACAGCACCACCACAACAACTCCTTTCTAGGCACCCTGTCACATGCTTTCTCCAGGTCCACAAAGATGCAATGCAACTCCTTCTGGCCTTCTCCATCAACACCCTCAGAGCAAACATCACATTTGTGGTGCTCCTTCTTGACATGAATCCATACTGCTGCTCACTAATCACCACCTCCCTTATTAATCTAGCTTCCATTTCTCTCTCATAACTTCATGTTGTGGCTCATCAATTTTATTCCCCTGTAGTTACTACAGTAATGCACACCCCCCTTATTCTTAAAAATTGTTACCAGTACTCTTCTTGTCCACTACTCAGGCATCCTCTCCCTTTCCAAGATTCCGTTAAACAATCTGGTTAAAAACTCCACTGCCATCTCTCCTAAACACCTCCATGCCATCACAGGTATTGTCATCTGGACCAACGGCCTTTCCATTCTTCATCCTCTTTATAGCTGTCCTTACTTCCTCCTTGTTGATCCGTTGCACTTCCTGATTCACTATTTCCGTATCATACAACCTTCTCTCACTCTCATTCTCTTCATTCATCGGTCTCTCAAAGTACTCTTTCCATCTGCTGCTCAGCACACCCTCCTCGCTTGTGAGTATGTTTCCATCTTTATCCTTTACTAGCAAAATACCCGCGCTTCGCAGCGGAGAAGTAGTGTGTTAAAGAGGCTATGAAAAAGTAAAGGAAACATTTTAAAAATAACGTAACATGATTGTCAATGTAATTGTGTTGTCATTGTTATGAGTGTTGCTGTCATATATATATATATATATATACACATATATATATATCTACACATATATATATACACACATATATATATATATATATATATATATATATATATATATATATATATATATCACACATATATATATATATACACACACATATATATATATATATACACATATATATATATATATATCTATATATATATTTGCAGTTGGAGATCCACAAAGGGAGAAAAAACGAATCACGTATCATAAAATAGTTTTATTCCTGAGCTTTCAACCCCTGTCAGGGGTCTTCATCAGAGGATAATGCTTAGACTTACAAGAATCAAAGGCAATATATAGCAACACATTCAGTGGGGGGCGGGTGGAGGTGACTAAGTCCGATTGAGCAACGGGGGGGTGGTGTATCATTAAATTAAAGTGCATATGTCCTTCTTAAGTTGGCATATGCTGGGTTTATGTCCAAGTGTCTGTTGATGGCATTTTCATCTGATAGCCAAGACTCGGCCAACTCTCTGGCGCTTTTTGTACTGGCCTTAAATTTTACTTTCACGTTGTCCCAGTTGAATGTGTGTCCTGTCGATTTAGTATGTGCATATATCAAAGATAGTGCGTCCTTTCTTCTGACGGCGTTGCGATGTTCCTGTACACGTGTTGAGATTTTTTTTGACGTTTGTCCTATGTATACAGCTGAGCAAGAATTGCACGGAATACTATAAACTGCGTTTTGTGTTTCGGCTGTCGATTTCTTGTTTTTAGCATTAAACAGGACCGTGCGCAGATTGTTGGTGGGTTTATGTGCTATTTTGATGCCCCACTTGGTCAGGGTGCGTGCCGTGCCTTCTGA